>NC_133130.1:145310045-145613075 GCF_048418815.1 Hemitrygon akajei | reverse complement strand
AGTCTCACCAATGAATGTCAGAGATATGATACATCTCACTGGAGAAAGTCATTCTCAGGTGCATCCTGACACAAATCTTATTGCTCACTTAATCTAGCAAGAAGTAGGACATCCCCATTTTCCTGGGATTTTTGCATGGATTTCAACATTACACCGTCAGCAAATATCTGACCTATTGATGGAACTAAACTAATTAGTGAAACAGAAACTGGTTGGCCTTAGACAATGCTCTGAAGAACTCCTAAGAAATATTCAGGAGCTACTTTAATAAACCAGGTCATACATTAGATCTGGCCGCACAAAGTGACTGTACCAGTTCCCAAAGGTTTGGGGAAACAACTTCTAGGAGGCTTGCTGTTAATATTTGGCAGTAAATATCTAGGATGGAGTGGGGGGGGGAAAGGGATAGACAAGAAAGAGGGCTATGCATCAATGTAAGTAATGATGCACCGAATATTTCTCTGCCCAAGCTTATTCTGTGAATTTAAATAAAATAATACAACCCTCTAGATATTAACACTTGAAGGGATTCGCAGCTTCCAGTCGCTTGATATGCAAATCTACATCACCCTCTTGTGGCTGCAAGACTTGATACAGCACCTACTTGTACAAATATCCAAAAATATGTTTATCTTTGATGACGTGTAAAGTAATATGATATGTACATCCCGATACTGCACCAAACTCTCAAAAGCCTCGGGGACTCAAATATAAAAACAAAACCATGATCTAGAAGAGTTAAAATGGAAAGCAGGGCATTATCAATGTGGATGAAAAAAATAATCCTGTGGAGGGACAACAGGAGGGTTCAGTATTGTTCCCAGGGGATTCCTGGAGATGTAGATGATTCAAGGAAGGAAGGAGAACTGACTACTGGAACCATGATGAATTTATTTTCTTTACTAAGAGATAGGGCATGGAACAGACCCTTCTAGCCCAAAGAGCCACACCATCCAGAAACCCACCAATTTAACCCTAGCCTAATCATAAGACAATTTACAATGAGCTATTAACCTACTAACCAGCTCATCTTTGGACTGTGGGAGGAAACCAGAGCACCCTCAGGAAACCCATGCGCTCATGGGACAGATGTGCAAACTTCTTACAGACGGCGCTGGAATTGAACTTCAAACTCTGACACCTCAAACCACATAGCGTCACACTAACAATTACGCTACCATGGCACCCCAAACTCTTGAGTCCGACAGCACCTATAATATGCAAGGGACCAACCCAAGAGTTCAAAGAGGAAAGATAGAGCACAGTGTGGCCAACTGTACAGCATACGACAGAAAAGCAGAATAAGATTAACATATCGTAACAGAAGATGACATTCGTGATTTTTGCTTGCGATCTGACCCAAGTGTACAAGCCAAGTGGTACACCTGTCAAACCTTCAGCACTGCAATTGTCATTTATGGACTGACGTACAATTATGCATAGTTTATTAACCTCAAAATTATAAGCACCATTTCTGATCAATTGCTACATTCAGATGAGCTATATGTTTAGCAGGTTGTTAGAGCATTCTACACATATAATAAGTATAGTGTTTTACTACGAACCACTCCAATGAGGTCACCACGTCCATATTCTCCTGCCAGCTCTTTCTTCTTATCATCCCTCATGATAACTGATCGAAGTCGGCCATTTAATACAATATATGTGCAATCTGATCTGTCCCCTTGCCTGTGAAGGAACCGGAGACAATGTCATTAAAGTTTTCTGGAGAATCGGCTATTTACTGTACCGACGACCATTCCTGCCATTTATTAAGTAATTATTACTAAGCAATCCTGAGAATACCATCAATTGTGTTGTATACAGTAATGTTTTTATATCTGCTTATTAAAATTGTCTGACGTCAAAATCTGAAATGAGTTTTAGATGGGGAAATTGTTTTTTTTCCATTCAAAATACAAGTTACAAGCTCTAGCCAACCCTACTGGTAAACATATCAGTAGGGTTCAGATGTCATCATCTGCACTTCCTCTAGTGTGATCATGCTAGCAGTTCTTTTTAGCACATCACAAAATTAGTTTCTATCAATTTTGATGGCGACTGCTCTATTGTAGTGATCCTCCAATGTTTGTCCAGACTTGGTGACATAATTCGCCTTTGAGATAATAAAGTATATGAGAACAAGTCCCTTTCCAGAGCCTTGGGTACATAATTGAGACTGATACTTCATTGTGGAGTTGAGGAAAAATATACATTGACAGACGTTCGTTTTTGGGATGAGATACTAGACCAAGATTTAATCTGTCCTCTCAGGTGACGGTAAATAAGAACAGTGAACTATTTCAAAGCAGCATTCCAGCCATTATTTATCCACCAGACAAATTCAGAGAGTCTATCTGGTCATTATCATATTGCTAATACAGTGCAGGTTGTTCTTTACACTGTAACAGAAAGCGTACTTAAATTAACTGCAAATTTGGTGCTCCCAATGTGGTCTTGTTTACAATAGGTGAGATGACAGAGAATGAGACAAGCACCCTCGCCCTGTCCAGCACACCAGGATCTACTTCCGCCAATCCTGCCAAAGAGTTTCGGCCCGAAATGCCGACTGTACTTTTTTTTCCCCATAGATGCTGCTTGGCCTTCTAAGTTCCTCCAGCATTTTGTGTGTGTAGCTTGATATCCAGCATCTGCAGATCTTCTGCTGGAGGCTACCCATTTCATTTTGACTTCCCATTCCCATTCTGACATGTCTGTCCGTGGTCAGCTGTACTGCCACAATGAGGCCAAACTCAGGTTGGAGGAACAACACCTCATATTCCATCTGGGTAGTCTCCAACCTGATAGCATGAATGTGATTTCTCTAAATTTAGGCAAGTTTGCACCCCCCTACTCTTTTTTTCCCCATTCCACCATGTGTGTATGTTACTCTAAACTGGCTGCAATGTGACTTGAGTCAGTTTGAAGTCACAAAAAGTACTACAAAAATCTCTTCCTCCTTTTCTTTTCATATGTAGCCGTTTCACAAATTATATGAAGCAGAGGCCCTGATACTTTCTCCAATAGGTGAATTTGCAAATACAGGTACATTAAGTTCCCATCTTTGCTCTGAAATCTAACAGAGAGAAATATCACTTAATACTAGTACTATACTCTGATCCCATAACACAATGGAATCAAGCATTGCTTTCTCTAACACTCAAGCAAAGTTACTGACAAATACCTTATTTTGTATTAAAATTATTAGGTACCCATTGAAAATAAAACAACAGAAAGCAGCAAAGATATACTGTTATCCCATTCCAATGGTGACATATTTTAAAAGAGCTATCCAGTTAGTCTCTCCCCCACATCTCTTCTCACTAGTCTAATAAGAAATTAAGCAACTCACTTTTTAAACACATTTTTAAATGCTTCCACCACCCTTTTAAGAAATCCATTCTCGATCATAACACTTAAATCCATTCTCGATCATCACACTTACAGTAGATGTACAAATCCTTCACTTACAGCACCTTGGGCTCTTTTACCAAACATCCAAGGTGTCTGGTAATCACTGCTTTTGACAAAGGGGTCACTTTCACCATAACTTTAAATTTTGATACATCCCTCTAACCCACTTTGCTGTAAGCGGAATAACACCTGTTTAAGTTCCAATTTTTCAAACATGGTATAATTTTAGCATATTTCCCGGCAGGGCACGACCCGGTGTTTGGATCATTTACACGCCAGACCAGATAGATGGGAAAGGCAGGGTGCCAGGACCAGAGGCAAGGGCCAGGCTGATTTCACTCACACTCCAGTGACGTTCACCCCTCTCCACAACAGCTTGCCCCGCTATATAATGAACTTGAGACCGAGGCTTTGGGCCTATTCCAGCTGCTCTGGGGATTTGGGTCTATGAATTCAATTCCAGTCAGAATGCTATTGCTTGCTTCTATTGATTGCATGATTGTGCATTTTTTCCCTTTTTTGCTGCACATTGGGTGTTGGTCTTTGTTTTTTATAATTGGGTTCTTTCAGGTTTCTTGCTTTGTGGCTGCTTGTAAGCAGACAGATCTCAAGGTTGCAGAATTTATAAATACTTCGATAATAAATCTACTTTGAAATTTTTGAATCTTTGAAGGCCACTCTTGCTGAAATGCGACACCCAGAACTGGACACAAGGCACCAGATGGGACTCAACCATAATTTCAAGATGGTTTGTAGAAACTCTTTGGCTTTGAATCTCTTCATTTGTGAAGACAAGAATCCCATCTTTATGCCTTTAAAGAATTCTCAATTTGCTTGAAGACTTTCAAACATTCATATGTAAACTCCCTAAGATTTTTCTTCCTGAATTCCTATCAAATTATCACTTCAGGTTTATATGGATTCTCCACTTACTTCACAGCAAAACAAATCTCTCATATTTCTTCATGTCGTATTTCATCCAGCATTTCCCTCTTACTTTAATAGCCTTTGCCCTCATAAGTCTATTACTACCTTCAGTATTGTTGGATAAGAGTGCAAAATTGTTATTTTTCTCATAATTTAACTGTTCCTATACTTGCTTGTATTTTTATATAGACACCTACTGTATATGCGTGTAATTGTTCAGTGAATTCTCTAGTAATAGCATAACTGATACTGTATTTTCAAGGATTTTAGTTTGTCTGCAGCAGGTGTCACAGCACTTGAAGCTAGCTATTTCTGGTTCCATCTCATCAATGGAACATGCTTTATCTCCACAGAGAGTATAAGACAACCATGACTTCTTTGTACTTTCTCCTTTTCTTTATTCATTCTTAACTCTTATAACACCTAATAAACAGCCATAACCAACAAGCTTTATGCCTCATTCATAACTTCCGAAGAACCTTCGTATCACCAATATCACCAGGATCCAATGTTATCAACTACATTTCTGAACGTAGGGCTACATCCTGCTGAAAAGATTAATGAGCACTGTGACAGCTATATTTGATTATTGGTATTGAATAGCAAATCCAGATTATATTAAAATAAACAGAGATTCACAGCAAAGTATCAGTTAGGCCTCCATACCCACCACTCCCCACACCCCACCACCGAAATTGATTTGGGTCAGCTTGAAGTCATAAAAGATGCTGTAGTGCTGCATTAAGTGTACATTAAAGAGCACAAGTTCTCAAGCTGCAGCTTCAGTCATTAACCAGGTGTGCCAAGAGCCCAACTGAACTATCTACTGACTTTACCGTAAATTAGATGATATAATATTATACGGCGGAAGAAGTCATTCGTAGGCTGTAATGTTGAGTTCAGTTCTATATTTTGTGTGCAGCTTTTTGCTGATACACTGACCATCCTTATCCTAAAAATTAACATGCAGGTTGAATTGGTCGTAAGGAAGACAGATGCAAAGTTAACATTCATTTCTAGAGAACTAGAATATAAATGCAAGGACTTGGTGCTGAGGCTTTAGAAGGTATCAGACCACATTTGGAGCACTGCGAGCAGTTTTGGGCCCCAGTATCTAAGAAAGGATGTGATGCCATTGGAAAGGGTTCACAAGAATGATCCCAGGAACGAAAAGGTTAACTCTGAGGAGCATTTGATGGCTCTGGGCCTGTACTCACTGGACCTTGGAAGAACAAAGGGGGAAATCGCAATGAAACCTGCCGAATATTGAATGGGCTAAACAGAGAGAACGTGGAGAGGGTACTTTCAAAAGTGGGAGGTCTCGGACCAGAGGACATAGCCGCAAAAAGGAGGAAATCCCTTTAGAACAGAGATGAGGAGAGATTTCTTTAGCCAAAGGGTGGTGATTATGTGGAATTCGTTGCCACATCTATGGAGGCCAAGTCATTCGGGTATATTTAAAGCAGAGGTTGATAGGTTCTTAATTAGTAAGAGCATCAGTGGTTAAGGGGAGAAGGCCGGTGAGTGAGGTTGAGAGATAATATAAATCAGCCATAATCAAATGGCAGAGCAGAGTCAATGGGCCAATTGGCCAAATTCTGTTGCTGTCTGTTTATCTTCTTACCTGTACACAGCTCGCCCAGCTTCCACTGCCATCCAGTCCAAAGCAAAGTCAATCTGTCTCACAAATGGAGACATCCTCCGCACCACAGTATGAGCCACAGGTAATACCACATTGGGTTTCTCTCTCATTATTCTTTTAAAAAAAATAAAAATAAACAATTTAGTGCATGTTCAACTTCCATAACCTCAATCAAATCCAGATATATGCATCAGCACAGGACAATGTCATCTCCAATCAACCGGTGAACTGTATTAAGTAAATAATAGGGTCATATAAACAGAAAATTTGGCAATTTCCAGATCAGGCAGCAGCTATGGAAAAAGAAACAGCTTGTATTTCCAACTGAAGACTCTTCATCAAAACTGGGAAAGAGCGGAAAACAAGGTTGTTTTTAGTGGTGTAGAAAGGAATGTTTACAATAGCATGAGAGCAAATTATTTAATTTGGCGGTTAAACAGCAAATTATGCTTCTTGTGTAGTATGTCACTAATTGTATGCCCACTTACAGATGGAAACTGAGCCAAAATGATGACAGAGAAATGTCCAATTCTGATAAAAAGAGCAAGGTATTTGAAGCTGCAACATACCCTCTAGAATAGTGGTCACCAACCTTTTTAAGCCCAAGATCCCCTACCTCGGCCTTAGTGAAATGCAAGATCGACCCCAAATCAATTAGCTACACGCATCCGCACCAGAGCAGAAAAGACCGGAAGTAAAACCCTGCAATCCGGAAGTAGAAATAATGTATAAACACCAGGGGTCACCACCCTTTTTTGCACCGTGGACCGGTTTAATATCAACAATATTCTTGCAAACCGGCCAACAGAGGGGGGGGATGTTAATCACGACCGGAATACAGCGATACTCCAAGCAGGTTCCTTATGTCCAGTCTATTCCGCAATTTAGTTTTCGTGGCTCTCAGCACTTAGCTGCACGTTTTTTCCGCTGATAAAACTCAACGTGTTTGTCTTTAAATGCAGGGTGCTTGGACTCAGGGTACCGAAGCAGTTTTGAGGGCTTCATTGCCTCATTAGACAGCCTCCGGGCCTGAAGTTCAGCTTCCCGCCCGCCCGGTGCCAGACGCCTTGGCCAGGTGCGGCTGTTCCCCTACGGGGGCTGCGGTGGTTGCGGAGAGCAACCAACCAAGCGAGGAGGAGTGTGACAGGGCGCGTGCCCGCCCCGTCCTTGTAGGATCTATCGACCAACAAAAGTTTGGCTCGAGGGATGACTTTCAGTATATTGCAGTGAGGAAGCTGCTCTGCTACTTACGAAACCCTCAGCTCGAATTAGGTCATCTGCCAATATTTTAGCACCGGGTTCCCCACGAACATTCGGCGTGCTAAACAAGTTCAGAGGTGGCGCCCATCTGTCCACACTCCAGGCCAGGAAGGACCAGCGGCACTTCCCGCTGGCCAGTTACCCGAGGCCAACCAGTGATCCCTGGCGCGAGGGTATCACTGCATTTAGGCGACTGATGACCTCGCTTGGGTAATGACCTCACGTGCATTCAACAGTGGCTGTGACAGGGAATGAGGAAAGGTGCAGCTGACTCATATCGTTTCCTCACGGCCCGGTGGTTGGGGACAACTGAAGTACACTGTAGTGCATGGCGGGATGCGCACTGGGCAGAAAAAAACAGAACTAAAACCCCGCAACCTGGAAACAATCTCTCAACAGTATTTGTGTATTTATTTTTCTTGCTTTTTTTTTCTTGGGAAAGTCTCAAAGATTGACCAGTCGATCTCGATCGACGGGTTGGTGACCACTACTCTAGAAGTTGAGGTGTTGTTCCTCGAGCTGGCACTGGTCTTTGTTATAATAGTGTAGAAAGCCACAGACAGAAGGTGAGAGTGGAAATAAAATGGTGAGTTAAAATGTCAGGATCAGGTGCTTTGTAAAGTTGTCACTCCATCTGTGCTTGGACACCAAATGCAGCACACTAGATTGTATGAAGTGCAAATGAATCACTGCTTCACCTGATAGACTGACTCGGTCCCTGGATAGTAGCAGGAGGCAAAAAGAAGAGGTGTGGCTGCTCCTGTGCTTACATCCAGAAGCACTATAAAAAGGAGTGGAAACTAACAGTCCAAGGAATTGCAAAGAGAACAATCTCTTTGAAATGCTTCATGACATACTGCTTGATGATGGAAAGAAATGAATATCTGTGAACACCAAAAAGCCCTGTTTACTTTGGAGTCATGGTCAACATAAAACATGATCTTTGCAAAATCCTCCAAAGCCATTCAAATGTTAAGAAACCAATGTCCATGCTCTCTCCTGAGAGACATTTTTGGCATCAAAACTTGAATTACACTCAACCAGCTCGAGGGTAGTCCATATGTCTAACACCAGGTTTCCAGAGCAAGCACTCCAAGCTCTGTAAAAGCAACTGTCTTCCTAAAGGCCAGACAAACCACTTCAAAGTCATTCTTAAAGATTCCTTGAAAAAAACCTAACATCCACCCCAGTCCCTGGCCTGTGGCCACTCAATAAAGGTCAGCAGCTCCGAGAAGGCACCAAACACTTTGACACCTACTAAGGGAGCAAATGGAAGTCACAAGCAAGTCTTGCATAAGAATGGGAATGAGCTCACAACTTACATAATAATGCATCTTCCCGAGCAAGTACTCCCGATCCCCCTTGGGGCACAGTCTGACTAAACACGTTGATGAAGGTAGAGCAGAAGCAGTAGACTTCAACAAGGCATTTGATATGGTACCCCATGCAAGGCTTATTGAGAAAGTAAGGAGGCATGGGATCCAAGGGGACTTTGCTTACTGGATCCAGAATTGGCTAGCCCACAAAAGGCAAAGAGCGGTTATAGACAGGTCATATTCTGCATGGAGGTCAGAGGTTACAGTGGGACATTGACGGGATGCAAAACTGAGCTGAGAAGTGGCGACGGAGTTCAACCCAGGTAAGTGTGAGGTGGTTCATTTTGGTAGGTCAAATATGATGGCAGAATATAGTATTAACAAGACAACCAGGTGACCTGTTGGGGCACTCTTTGAGAGAAAGGTAGTGCAGTCTGATGAGACCAGAATGAACATTAAATTACCCTGAATGCCATTGTTATTGCTTTGCTTTGGAAATTAAAGAAGAAAAATTCAGTTTATTAAAGAAGAAAGACGCGTAGCAAGACAAATCTAGCTCCTCCTCGTTTAACGAAGGACATTTTTGATGACAACACTTCTGGTTGATCTGCCACCCTTCAAGAATACTCTAACATTTTCATTTCTTTTTCCCCAGCTTAAAGCCACATACAGCTGGAATACCGGTTTCTCCAGATAAATCAACACATTCTCCATGGTTTGGCCTTGCGCCTTATGTAGAGTCATAGCAAAGCATGACTGTATCAGGAACTGGCTCCGCTGAAGAGGGACATCTTCCCCTTTTGATAAACTGAGAGTAATTCTTGGGATCATGACAATGTCATTTTTGAACACACCAATGTTTATATTTGCTACGAAGAGATTGTCGTGCAGTTCTTCCACCATCATTCGAGTTCCATTGCAAAGCTTTGGTGGATCCAAGTTCCTCATTGAAATGATGGGAGATCACCTCTTCAATTCCAGTTTATGTGGTGGCAATCCAGAGAGTTCGACCGGATCAAGGAATTCCGTTGGAAAATGAGTGACGTTAGCTCCTTCACTTGGAGGAACCAAGAACAGAATTCCTCGAGAACAGTTCTGCAGGATTGTCGAATGTTGGGTAGATGAAATCAATACATTCTTCCATAGTTTTTGCTGGCAGAATCATATCTTCAGGTAATTCGATTTCATCGTTTTCATTTTTCTCAATCTTATCTTCTCCAACATCCAATAAGAACTCAGAATATCGTCCTTCTTCCTCACTCAATCACATGTTTCTCTTCAACTGAAACTTGATGAAGCTTCTCCATAAGTAGGATTTTTTTATGCATGAATTCTCCACATTAGCATAATTCCCTCATTTCACAACTGCTAGAAGCTGACAGAAATCGCCACAGTAAATGGTTAAAATTCCCCCCAAAGGCCTCCGTCTTGCCGCATACATCACGAAGAGTCTGGTCCACGGCTTCGAAGCTTTCCCTCCTAATCATGGGGCACTCATCCCAGACAATAAGCCTCATATTTTGGAGTAAATTTGCAGTTTTGGTGTTTTTATTGATGCTACAAAGGGCATCTTCATTGACTTTGAGGGGTATCTTGAATGTGCTGTCCTACCACCAGGCATCAATGTTGCTGCAATACCGGATGATGCTACAGCAATAGCAACACCTCCATCTCCCCTAACTTTAGCGAGGATCAAGTCGATGATAAATGTGTTGCCCATTCCTCCTGAAAATCATTGAAGCAGTCACATACATATTCATATCCTTCTCTTTGCTCATTATTCAATAGGGGCTCCTTCTGTGAATGCTGGGTAGAAGATACAAAGTAGTAACACCAAAGCCTCCAGGATGCTGATTATTCTTGATGATGTGGTTGGCGCTCTCCTAAATGGGCGTGAAATCGTCACCGCTGTCCTTTGACTGCAGTAAAGGGTTTTGATGGGTGTTTCGAAGTATTTCATTACAATAAGATTTTATTATCTCTTATTGATGGGTGGCAGTTTGATCTGTCCCAATCCTGCACATGCTGAAGGTGATTAGCAGAATGTGACCGCTCGAAATAGAGCTGCCCTGCCCTGTTGCTGCGGTTGGTGTCGCTGCTGTGAGCATTGTGAAGCGCTGCTGAGGCTAGCCGTGTGCATGCGTCGTGGTGTCGCGTCGCGGTTTCCATGAAAGCTGGAATCGGGTGTGGAAAGCGGGGCCTGTTGACGAGTGAGCAATCTTATATGAATATAACCCTGACCTTTGCATGCATTCTGTAAGTTAGTGCATTTTAAATCTATTTAGTCAAAAAAAAGTGCTGCTTTAATGTACCATTTGGACTAATTTGAGGGCACATACAAACCGACGAACAATGAGAATTTTAGTAATGTATAGTTAGTAAGACTCTTGGCAATGTGGAGGATCAGAGGGATCTTGGGGTCCAGGTTCATAGGACACTCAAAGCTGCTGCGCAAGTTGACTCTGTGGTTAAGAAGGCATACGGCGCATTGGACTTCATCAACTGTAGGATTGAGTTTAGGAACCGAGAGGTAATGTTACAGCTATATAGGACCCTGGTCAGACCCCACTTGGAGTACTGTGCTCAGTTCTGGTCACCTCACTACAGGAAGGATGTGGAAACTACAGGAAGGGTGCAGAGGAGATTTACAAGGATGTTGCCTGGAGTGGGGAGCATGCCTTATGAGAATAGGTTGAGTGAAATCAGCCTTTTCTCTTTGGAGCGGCAGAGGGTGAGAGGAGACCTGATTGAGGTGTATAAGACGATGAGAGGAATTGATTGTGTGGATAGTCAGAGGCTTTTTCCCAGGGCTGAAAAGGCAAACACAAAAGGCACAGTTTTAAGCTGCTTGGAAGTAGGTACATAGGAAATGTCAGGGTAAGTTGTTTTTCTTTAACGCAGAAAGTGGTGAGTGCGTGGAATGGGCTGTCGGCGGTGGAGGTGGATACGATAGGGTCTTTTAAGAGACTCCTGGATAGGTACATGGTGCTTAGAAAAATAGAGGGCTAAGGGTAACCCTAGGTAATTTCTAAAGTACGTACATGTTCGGCACAGCACTGTGGACCGCAGGACCCGTATTGTGCTGTAGGTTTACTATGTTTCTATGAATCTTCAGTCTAAACAAGGCAACAGAAATGGAGTGGGAGCAAGTCTTCCTGAACCCTGAGGAGCTACCTATGAGGATGAGAAGCTATTTCTCAGTGAGGATCCACATTGTAGTAGCTAATGTTCTGACTTCTGTACATGGCAGTCACCAGCAACCTTCCCTCTAACACTAGGGGGTACTGTCTTTGATTGCCCATTTAGGAAAGAACTATGGTAACAAGTAATGTGTTACATTTCATTTATCATTTATTGATTGAGATACAGTGCGGAATAGGCCCTTCCAGCCTCGCAATCCTGTGATTTAATCCTAGCCTAACCATGGAACAATTTACATAGATAATCTTGGTCCCAATTCTACAGTCGCATGTAATACCCTTTTATATATTGTGAAATGCATTCCTCTTCCCCCTCCCCACCCTCAATTTACATTAGAAACTGCCCAGGTAAACATTTCACACTAATACTCATTTATGGTATTGCAGAACCCTCTTCACTTCAACATGGTTGGCATTTTTATTATAGGATTTGCCTCTAAATCTGTTTGCCCAAATTGCAATATCATTGGAACAGTTCAAGTGCTTATAAAAGAAGCAAATTTAACCTCTTAGATTCCACTTTCAAGGTTTGATCTTGCAAAACCTCAAGAATGATTAAACTAAATAAAAGCAATTCAACAAAGACTTCACTTTCCCTTGCAAGACAGTAAGAACAAAGTCGAGGGCTAATTGACTTACTCATAGAAGTGGCATTTGGAGATACACAGGAAGGTGCAGTCCCTTTGAGCCTTAATGCTGAAGATAAGTGGCTCTCCAGTTAGCACAGCCAGCTGCCCCACAATCTCTCCAGGATGAGCAACAAACAGGCAATTCTCCTCTTCCCTGTCAATCATTCGCTGATAAACGTGCAACATCCCCGAGACCACAAAATGAATGCTGACATCCTAAGGAGGAAACAAGCATTGTTGGTAAATTCATTGCCTAGACAATGCGCTACTCTTTCGAAAAAATATCAATTTCCCTTTCTTCCATTACACCACAATCTACGGGAAATCAGCAATCTGCTTCAAATGAAAGCTACTAGGACAGTCAAGAGATGTAACATCAGACCACTTGCATTCATTCCCATTACAACATAGGAGGCCACTTTTACCAGAATTGCTGGAAAAGTACTTTTAAATTATCGATAAATTACCAACCTGATAATGTTTTAAACAGATTGTACAAGGTGGAATAAACAGGAAACAAGTCCAGCAGTGTAACCTTGAAGTTGAAACTCAAAGCCTAACATAGCATCTTAATTGGACATGCAGCATATAGGAGTTTTTTGAATGCAAAATTTACTACGGATCAGGACAGGTGAGGAGAGGCCAGGAGATCACAGATGAGTTTTTACAGTATCAGTGAATCTTTCGGAACATGGACAATTTCAAAAATTTATACAATGACTTTGGCAAGAGGGAAAGATGTCAACTTGCAGCAGGGAAGACAAAATCTGATCCTCTAGGACGGGGTTTTCCAACCTTCTTTATGCCAATGTGCCTTACCATTAACTGAGTGGTCTGTACACATCAAACTGGGGACCCCTGCTCCAGGAGGAAACCAAGGCTTGCTTCTTTTCCACAAAGTTAAAAATAAAACAATAGTCTTCACAATATTATTTATTTACCTTAAATTTTCAGGATGTGAGCATGCACGATGGTGAGGATGAATTTTAGACCATTCCTCCATACAAAACTGTTTCAGTTCATCAATATTTCTAGGATACCTTGCATAAACAGGTCCCTTCAGGTTATTTTCAAATGAATTACGGTCTGAACTCTGACTTGGCCATTCCAAAACACAGAATTTTCTTCTTTTTAAACCATTCTGATGTTGATTTCCTCTTGTGTTTTGGATCACTTATCTTGCTGCATTATCCAACTTCTATTAAGCTTCAAGTGACAGACCACTACCCTGACATTCTCCTGTAAAATGTCTTGATATAATTTTGAATTCATTGTTCCCTCAACAACTGCAAGCTGTCCAGGCCCTGAGACAGCAAAGCAGGAACAAACCATGATGCTCCTTCCACCATGCTTCACAGTTGGGATTAGGTTTTGGTGTTAGTGTGCAGTTGCCCTTTTCCTCCAAACACAGCATTGTACATTTCTGCTAAAGTTCAACTTTTGTCTCATCTGGCCACAGAACATTGTCCCAAAAGTAGTGTGGAACATCCAGGTGGTCTTTTGAAAACTTGAAATGTGCAGCAATGTTCTTTTTTGGAGAGCAGTGGTTTCCTCTGTGGTGTCCTTCCATGAATACCATTCTTGTTCAGTGTTTTTCTTATAGTAGACACATGAACAGAGACTTTAGCAAGCTCTAGGGATTTCTGCAGGTCTTTTGCCATTACCTCCTTCATCATTCATTGATTTGAACATCTTACTCCAAATAGCTTTTGTAGAAGGCATTACCCCAAAGGTTCACATACTTCTTTGAACTTACACTGTGATTGTTTAAATGGTGTACTCAGTATTGACGTAAAGTAGTATAATTGTTTTATGTGTTATTAGTTTAGGCAGATTGTGTTTGTCTATTATGGTGACTTAGATGAAGATCAGACCACTTTTTATGAGTAATTAATGCAGTAAGGACTCTCAAACTTTTTCCTATGACCGTACTTGATGTCCTGTTCTTACCTGGTCACCTTGCCTGGCCACAACTGTTCCAGCTTTAACTTGCTGAAGAATCACTCTGCCATCCAGCAGTGATGGATCCTGGGGAAGAGAATAAAAACAGAGCTATCAATGATCTATTTCTGCTGATACTTTGCTTAACCTTATCTTCCTACTATTCCAATTTCAGAATCTCCTCTATCACACTGTCAAAAGAACATCTGATTCAATCCTTCTCAAACTAATGCTACCTATTGTGCACTCAGCTTCTGAATGTGGTTCTTAATGTATCTTCCAAATGTGTGATATTTGGCCCAAATTCCATCTGCATTTCCATTAATTTTACACAGGGCATGCAAAAGAACTGGGCTGATGCAACCAGGACAAACATTTAAAAGCCGTTTCTATTTCTGATTAGGAAGTAGAAACAAGAAGAAAAGTACAATCAGGGCAGAGACGATGGTTTGGATTAGATATGTGTGGTCACTGGCAGCTCAGAACAGGCATCTCATATTCCTGAAACATTATAAGCAGCAAGTAGCGAGTACTTGGTTTTGAAATGGCAGGCATACATGAAGTACACAGTGATTCATTCTGTTGAGAAACAATCTAAATTAAATGGTTCAGTGATGTATATAAACTAATCTTTGAAGGGAGGGGGGCAAGTTATAGGGGGACACAGAGGATCCACAGCTTTATTAATGTCATAGCTCACAAAAGTTAGAGGAGTAAACATACACAAAATATGGATTGTGAATTATTTAAGTTAACTTTTTAAAAAATGTCATGTCTTTAGGAGGTTCCACGGGAGATCTAGAACAACAACAGAGTGAAAAGACTTCAGGCATGTGAAGAAATGCGGGGGCAAAGATATGGGGAGATTTGAGGGACTTTTTCAAAATCAGGAAGTGTTCTGCTGAAGTTAGGAAAATGCATTTCTGGCAATCAAGCACATTGATTTAAAATACTCAGTGCAAGAATCTGTGGCAGAGGGAGGCAGGAGATATCCAGTGAATAAGGATGATAATGAATGTACTTGTTGAAAGTGTGAAAGCAGATTTGATTATAGCATTGAAAAGATCAAAGGAAAGAAACCAATTAGATAGTCTTTTAAAGATTTGGTAAAGACAAAGCTGTCTTCTAAAAATCAAAATTTGCAGCTAAACAACACAGGGAGGTAGCAATAGCAAATGATAACAAAAATAGGAACTGCAGCAGTAGCAAGCTGACAAGGCCTCAACGTGTACTGTTTAGCTGACAGGTTTAAAATATGCCATTTTCCAGCCACTGTTAACTGACATGGCTACATAAAGCATTTTATGCAGAGCTTGACAGTAATTTGCAAAGTACAAGTTAATAAGAAATGATATTTGACTCACCACTAACGGTTTTCAATAGAGAACAATTTATTTTCATCTTCTTTTCAAACATTCCAAAAATTATACTCAGTACTGTTTTACAAAAGCTAAACTGTCAGATGACAACCCTGTGGGGAATTCAGCAAAGTTAAAGAAAAATGAAAGCAAAGTGATTTGTATTGAAGACTCTTGGTGTTCTATGAATGATCATTTAAGTTATTATTTGAAAATCACTGCCGAGCTCTACATTAAATAGATTAGGCAGTTCTGTCAGTGAATAATCAATGGCTGCATTCTTTTAACCAAAGACTAGCAAGCTGAAGAACATGAGGCCAAATTGACTAGACTCTGGTGTCGTCCTAATTAACAGATCTAGAAACAAAATACAACAAACGCTGCAGAGCAGAAATGGAAAGTGGTGATAATATGTAGGCTGTATTTGTGGAGAGAAAAATAAAGTTAACGCTTCAGGGTAATGATCTTTCATCGGAATTACTTCTCTCCACAGCCAGTGACTAATCTGCTGAGTAATTTCGGCATTATTTTTCTTTAGATTCGAGCTATTTCTTTATTTAGGGGTACAGCACAAAGTAGACCCTTTGAGACATGCCACCTCAGAAACCCCCCAATTCAAACCAAGCCTAATCATGGGTCAACAGACAATGATCAATTAACCTACCAAATGGTACTGTGGACTGTGGGAGGAAACCGAAGCAGTCAGAGAAAACCCATGTGATCACAAGGAGGACGAAGATTGCAAAGATGGAAGGATCAAAGACCACTTTCTAGGTAAGTTGACAACAGCAGATTTGAGAGAAAGGAGGACAGGATATAACAAGATATACATGTTGGTATTATTTGTTCTAAGAGTTAGAAATGGAAGATGGGTGGGTGCTTTAGCAGAAATACGGTCTAAGTTTGAGAGAATAGGCCAGGTGGCTGACCTAAATTCATAGATAACATGAAAACAAAGAGCTGGAATTACTCAACAGTTCATGCTGCATCTGTGGAGACAGAAAGTCATTTCAGTTCCATGATCCTTCATCAAAATGACAATGTCATTTCAGATGTCCAGCATCCACAATTTTTAAACATTCTTCAATTGGGGAAAGTAAATTCATGAAGAATTTTTTAAAAAAACAACAGTAACCATAGTTATAATGAAGCTACCAAGTTGCCTTAAAAGCCATCCAATTTAGTAATCTGCTGTTCTTACTGAGTGTTAGACACTAGCCCCATAGCTGTAGTCAACAGTCCCAAAATGCCCTACCATGTTGCTCAATTACTCAGTTCATTTGCTTCACTAAAGCATTTAGGGATGGACAACAAATTCTTCCCTGAACCACATGCAAGTAAAGTTAACTATCTGTATAAAGTGGAATCCTCACACCCCACCCAAAAGGGCACTCATAACTCCTCAAAATATTGAGCATTCAAAGTTGTAATGGGCGCCAGCATGAGGTCAGACAATTACTGTACTCAGCAAAACATACGAGTATTAAAAGTATCTTCTTGGAAAACTAAGAGTAAGTTAGAGGATTGGGGTGCTTTTCAAAACCACCAACAGACATCTAACAGTGCAGATAGGAGGAAAAGATGAACTGTGAAGGTAAGGTTGATAATAATATAAAATATACCAAAAGTTTTTTCAGACATATAAAGAGTTAAAAAAATAGGGTAGAGTGGATATCGGACTGCTGGAGAATGTTGCAGAGGAGGGTGCAATGGGGGACAACCATTGTCAGATAACCTCAGTATGTACTGTATGTCAGTCTTCACTGTGAAAGACACGAGCAGTTTGCCAGAAATTCAAAACTGTCAGGGGGCAGAAGTGAGTGTAGTTCTTATTCCTACGGTCAATTATGGATAACTCTGAACATCCTCTACATAGCACCATCCAGAGACAGAGAAGCAGTTTCAGCGACAGGTTACTATCGATGCAATGCTCCTCAGACAGGATGAAGAGGTCAATACTCCCCAATGCCATTAGGCTTTACAATTCTACCGCCAGGACTTAAGAACTTTTTAAAAGCTATTATTAATGCTTTTTGAGATAGTGATTTAGATGCATATCATATTTTTTACTGAGTTAAGTATTGTATGTAATTAGTTTTGCTACAACAAGTGTATGGGACATTGGAAAAAAGTTGAATTTCCCCATGGGGATGAATAAAGTATCTATCTATCTATCTAAGGAGAAAGTGCTTTGGAAGCTGAAAAGTCTGAAGGTAGAGAAGTCACCTGAATGAAAGGACTACACGCCACAGTTCTGAAAGAGGTAGCTGAAGAGATTGCGGTGGCATAAGTCGTGAACTTTCGAGAATCACCAGATTCTTGAGTGGCTCTGGAGGACTGGAAAATTGCAAATGTCGTTCCATTCATTAAGAAAGGTAGGTGGCAAAATTGAGGAAATTATAGGCTCATTATCCTGACCTGTGGTTTGGTAAAATGTTGGAGTCCATTACTAAATGATGAGGTTTCAGGATACTTGGAGGCAGCTGATAAAATAGGCCAAAGTCCACATGGCTTTCTTAAGGGGAAACATTGCCTGAGAAATCTGTTGGAATTCTTTGAAAAAATACCAGGCAGGATAGACAATGGAGAAAGTTATTTACTTGAATTTTCAGAATCCCTTTGACAATATGCTGCGCATGAGGCTGTTAAACAAGAGCCCATGGTATTACAAAAAATAGCATGGAAAGAAGATAAGGGGGCCTTTTCTGGTTGGCTGCCAGTGTTCCACAGGGGTTGGTTTTGGGACCGCCTCTTTTCATATTATATATCAGTTATCTGGATGACACAATTGATAGCTTTGTGGCCAAGTTTGCAATTGATACAACAGGGGCAGGCAGCATTGAGGAAGGAGAGTGCTTAGAAAAGGACTTGGACAGATTAGGAGAATGAGCAAAGACGTGGCAATTAGAATAGTGTAGAGAAGTGTTTGGACATGCACTTTGGTAGAAATAATAAATGTACAGACTATCTGTAGAGTACATCAGCCATGACCAGAATAGTGGTGCAGAGTCAATGGGACAAATGGCCTAACTCTGCTCCTATGTCTTATGGTCTTCCATTCTAAAGAATAGTTTCAGCCAAAATTCTTTTGCTCAGTAGATCAAGAGTCTGTATACACTGATATACACTGAAGCCCTTTCAAAGGGGAAGCCAATTCTAAAATTATTATCCTTGTTTTCAAGGCCAATCTTGTTTCTCTACTGATGAAACTAACTTCAAATTGTAATGTGTTACAAATAATATTCACTGCCTGTCTTACAATTTGGCCTCTTCTCTGAAAATTTAGAAAGTCAATCATTCACCTCTTCTAGTTCAAGAAGTTCAAAAGATTTGTGTTTCCATAATCCTAACTGGCTTGCTTTCAACTGCTTAAAGAAAGAGCAAAAGCTTCGGTAAATAAAATCTAAATACTAGCTACTTAAAAGATGAAACAGGAAATAAAAATGGGCAATGATAAAATGGCAAGAATGTTAAACAACTATCAAGAAGCTTGACAGTATTTCCTATTTGACTAGAGAAACCATGGGGAACTAATTAGCAATGGCTAGTGAAGAAATCAAAACAATTAATATAACTTTTTACAGGTTGAGTACCCCTTTATCCAAAATCCAAAAAGCTCATAAATCCTAATTATTTTGAGCACTGACACAATGTCACAAATGGAAAATTCCTCAAGGCTCCCAGGCAATACGCAGGTCTCTGCACACCACAGACAGTGAGAAGTGATCTCACATATGAAAAATAGAAAAACACTGTATAAAGTGATAAATGAAGATCACGATGATGTATTGAAAGAGTGAATCCGTCAACATCATATGTCACTTAACAGTATGCCGATTATGAAACAAAGATCAATCGCGATAAACTGAAAATTGAAGGTGATTGTTTCATGCAGAAAATTATTTAAAATATTATATAAAATTAAACCCCTCCTATGGAATGGGCGGCTGTTTGAAACCAATGGTAAATATGGAGCTAATCACAACACTGGAACACAGTTGGAGGCGGTCATTCAACTTCAACAGTCTGTGGAGGACCCAGCTCCATGACGTCAGACTGTGCTCTGACTGTGGACTGTTCACTCTATGTGCTTCCAACCAGCTGTACATAAGATGTATATGTATTGTACATGGATTTTGTGTTTAAACTTGGGTTCCATCCCCAAAGTATCTCATCATATCGATGCAAATATTCCAAAATCCGTAACAGCCTCAAGCATTTTAGGTAAGGGATGTCAACCTGTAATAAAAAGTACTAGGTAAACTAATGAGATTAAGAGGTCAAACACGAGGAAATCTGCAGATGCTGGAAATTCAAGCAGAAATGCTGATGGAACGCAGCAGTCCAGGCAGCGTCTATGGGAAGAAGTACAGTTGACGTTTTGGGCCGAGACCCTTCGTCAGGACTAACTGAAAGAAAAGATAGTAAGAGATTTGAAATTAGGAGGGGGAGGGGGAAATCCGAAATGATAGGAGAAGACAGGAGGGAAAGTGGTGAAGCTAAGAGCTGGAAAGGTGATTTGCAAAAGGGATACAGAGCTGGAGAAGGGTAAGGATCTTGGGACGGGAGGCCTGGGGAGAAAGAAAGGCAGAGGGGAGCACCTGAGGGAGATGGAGAACAGGCAAAGAGAGAGAAGTGAGAGGGGGAGAGAGAGAGGAAAAAAAAGGAGGGGGGAAGGGGGAAATAAATAAGGGATGGGGTAAGAAGGGGAGGAGGGGCATTAACAGGGTTAGTTAACGGAAATAATTAACGGAAGTTAATGGATTTAATTAACGGAAGTTAATGGAATGCCCCTCCTCCCCTTCTTACCCCATCCCTTATTTATTTATTTATTCCCCCTTTCCCCCCTCCTTTTTTTTCTCTCTCTGCCCCTCTGACAATCACTCTTTGCCTGTTCTCCATCTCCCTCTGGTGCTTCCCTCCCTCTTTCTTTCTCCTGAGGCCTCCTGTCCCATGATCCTTTCCCTTCTCCAGCTCTGTATCCCTTTTGTCAATCACCTTTCCAACTCTTAGCTTCACCCCACCCTCTCCTGTCTTCTCCTATCATTTTGGATTTCCCCCTCCCCCTCCTACTTTCAAATCTCTTACTACCTCTTCTTTCAGTTAGTCCTGACGAAGGGTCTCGGCCCGAAACATCCACTGTACTGCTTCCTATAGATGCTGCCTGGCCTGCTGTGTTCCACCAGCATTTTGTACGTGTTGCTTAAGAGGTCAAATGCAGGTTCAAAGTTCAAAGTAAATTTATTATCAAAGTACATATACGTCACCATATACAACCTGAGATTCATCCGCTTGCGGGCAAGAAGAACAAATCCAAGAAACACAACAGAATCGATGAAAGACCTCACCCAACAGGATGGGCACACAACCAATATGCAAAGGACAACTAACTGCATAATAATAATAATAATAATTAACCAATAAATATCCAAAATATGAAATGAAGTCCTTGAAAGTGAGTCCACAGGTTGTGGGAACAGCTCAGTGATGGGGCAGGTGAAGTTTAGAACATAGAACAGTACAGCACGGTAAGTTGTGTGACGTTATCCCCTCTGGCTCAAGAGCCTGATGTTTGAGGGGTAATAAATGTCCCAGAGGCCCCTGTATGTTCTTCCTGATGGCAGCAGGGATAAGAGAGCATGGCCTGGGTGGTAGAGGTCCTTGATGGTGAATGCTGTTTTCCTGTGACAGCACTCAGAGTAGATGTGCTCAGTGATGGGGAGGGTTTTACCCGTGTTGGCTGAAGCCGCATTCACTAGTTTTTGTAGGACTTTCCATTCCAGGGCATTGGTGTTTCTATACCAGATTGTGATGAAGCCAGTCAATGTACTCTCCACTGCACATCTATAGAAGCTTGTCAAAGTATTAGATATCACGCTGAATCTTCGCAAACTTCTAAGGAAGTAGAGGCACTGCCGTGCTTTCTTTGTTATTGCACTTATTTGCTGGGCACAGAACAGATCCTCTGAAATGATAATACCAAAGAATTTAAAGTTGTTGAGCCTCTCCACCTCTGATCCCCTGATGAGGACGGTTTCCATAATCAGCACCTTGGTCTGAGTGAAAAGTTGCTGTTGTGGCACCACTCAACCTCTATGTGCTGATTCAGCCAACGACGATACTGCTGTCAGCATCGGAGCTGTGATTAGCCACACAGTCATAAGTATAAAGCGAGTACAGCAGGGGACTAAGCACACAACCATGTGCTGATGGAGATTGCGGAGGAGATGTTGTTGTCAATCCAAACTGACTGGGGTCTGCAGGGAGGAAAACAAGGATTTAATTGCACAAGGAGGTATTGAGGCCAAGGTCTTGAAGTTTATTGATTAGCTTTGAGAGGATGAAAGAGTTGAATGCAAAGCTGTAGTCAATAAAGCGTATCCTGATGTATGCATCTTTGCTGTCCAGATGTTCCAAGGTTGAGTGAAGAGCCAATGAAATGGCATCTGCTGTGGACCTGTTGTGCCAGTAGGCAAATTGGAGCCTACTGGATAATAGTCATAGAGGCAGGTTACCATGTTCTTCTTAGGTGCCGGTTTATTAAAAAAGAACAGGCAGATTAGACAATTAGAAACTTCTACCCAGGAGAGAGTTTGGAATGAGAGAACATAGATTTAAGGTGAAAAAGGAGAAACTTAAAAGAGATCATAGGGGCTTTTTCCACACAAAAGGTGGTAAATATCTGAAATGTGCGGCCAACGGAGGCTGTGGAATCAGATACTGGATTTGCAAGGACGGGTACTTGGATTGGAAGGGAAGGAGGTAGGGCTTTATACAGGGAAATGAGATAGGCATCACAATTAGCATGAAAAATCTGTTCCATTTCTATGTTGCACGTTTCTATAATTTTTTGAGAGTAACGAATGTTCAGAACCTGAAGCTCTACACCCCAGGGTTTGTAAAACAGGTGCATTCGTTGTCATTTACTGGAGTTTCTTGGAAAGTTTACAGTGGATTGGAAAACAAAAGTAATAAAGCCATATATGAGAGAATGAGAGAGAAATTAAGGGATTCTGCCAATCATCCTAACATCACTTGTCAGGAAATTCAGAAATCCATTATTAAGGAAGTGTTAAATTAGATTGAACAATAGTGGGTTTCCTTGTAGCTTAACTTCCTTATGCTTATATTTTTATATAATTACTTATATTAAAAAGTAGGTGATTGTTCTATGAACTTTTTAGCGATTGCAACCGCCTTTGTATTTTTTTCCTGAAAGCTTCTTAATTCCAGTGGTGGGTATCACATTACTTGAATAGGGGCCATCTTATTGGTTATCTGCTATCTATGGAAACTCAATGGAACTAGTGATTTGGTAAAATAAGACCAAACCACCTTGATTCTTCCTTCATCATTGCTGTTCCCTTCTCCTAGGCTTTCTTTATCTTTTGGTCTTTGTGCTCTCCCTATCCCCACGCTTTCTTTGTTCTTTTAACACTTCATAAAACTATCGTAATTAACAAGCTTTATGCCTCATTCTTGACTTCGGAAGAACCATGGATTGTATAAACATCAGGATGCAACAGGAGTGATTATTGGGCACATAGAAAAGCATAATACGAATCTAAGAATTTCTTTTTCTTTTTTTTCTTCTTTTTTTTCTTTAATTGGGCTCTTTCAGGTTTCTTGCTTTGTGGCTACCTGCGAGTAAGAAAATCTCAAGGCTGTATAATTTATACATACTTTGATAATAAAAAATTAATCTTGAAAGGACAATTATGTTTAACAAGTTTACTCTAGTTCTTTGTAGAAGAAATCAACAGGGTAGATAACATAAAAATAATGCATTTCCCCAAGTTATTTCGATAAAGTGTCACAATAAAGGCTAATGCACAGTACAAAGCCTCGAGAAACTGAGAATAAAATATTAGCTTGGATAGAAGTTTGGTCAAAAGATAGAGAAGGACAGTGAAGCATTTTCCAGCTGACAAATTGTAACTAATATGATGCCTCAGGGATCAGTGCCAGGAATTCAGTTGTTTGTAATTTATATTAAATGACATATGAAAAGACCAGCTTCATCCAAGTTTTCTAGGCCATCTGAAGATAGGAAAGTAAATTTCAAAGAAGGACGCAAAGAAATTGAGAGGAGCTGCAACCAGATTAAATGAAAGGGGAAAATTATAACAGCTGGATTATGAGAGGAAATATGAGGTGATTAATTTTGAGGGGAAAAATTAAAAGGTAGAACATTATTTAAATATAAATGTTATTTTAAAGGGCTTGGGTGACTACATACAAGGACCACAAACTTAGCCTAAGAGGTATAACAAGGCATTAAAACAGCAAATGTTATGTGGTTCTTTATTACAAAGGAAATGGAGGACATTATTAAGGAAATTCTGTTTTTGGTGACAGCACATTTGGAGCAATCTACTACACAATTTTGTTAGAGACAGTATACTGAAGGATCACTAGATAGATTCCTGGGATAGGATGGGGTGTCTTTGATGAATGATTTTCTATGTTGATATATGAAACACTGCAGTCTAAAGGGACTTGACAGAGAGACACTCTAAAGGTGTTTCCCTAACTGGAGGAGTGTGGAACAAGGCGCCATTGGTATAGAAAAATAGGTTGAAATCAAGATCTATTGCTTTTTTTTGAGATTCTCTACACAAAGTTCTTTTTTAATGTTTGCTGCTCACTTTACTGAATAACTATGCTAAATGACTACTAAATAGTTTTATTCTTACATATTATACTCCAATGTACCAAACTTTAGCTTCAAGTTATGTGTATAATCAATAATGTTCATTGCATATCTTGGCATCCAACTTCTTCCTTGATAATTTAGAAAGTCAATCATTCAGCAGTATGAGGTAATCTAACTGAAAGTTAATAAATCAAATGTAGTTTGATCCAAACTTATCAACACAAAATGGTTTTGTGAGCATGTAATCAGTCATTCCTTGATTGAGGCCTGACAAGATGAAAGCTCTACACAATTCTTTAGGAAGGGAAAAAAGGTGGTGTGATTGATTTTGGTCACCTCTCTGCAAACAGAATCAAACTTTCAAAAAATATATATTCCGGGCACTTAAGTACAAATGTAAACAAGTTATTTTTTGTTACTCATTTAAGTAATCTTTAATTTCCCTATAACTTCTCTCCTGCCTCTATTTCTCTTTCTTCAAACATGGTTCTTTTTCTCCTTCTCCATTATACTCTCTTACAGTACAATAATCTACACAAGCAATTGATATCAAGTGCAACCTTCAAGAACTGGAGACGAGAAAAGATTCCATTTACAGGTATTTCCAATTAAAAGTACATGTATAATGACTCTTAGATGGCTCCAAACCCAGTTTAACAAATACATTACTCAATGTAATCCACAATACCAAGTTTTTATTAGAAATTGGTTGAGGCGATTGTCTTTATTACTCACATCTAGCTTCATCAAAGTCAGGAGATCCTTCTTGGCAGCCTCCAAGATCTGCTGTTTATGGTTGTTGATGCCAGAGCTCTCCTCACCCTCAATATAGCGGTAAATAGAAGGCTGCTCCATCATGGTAACACTCTTCTTCACAGAAGACTATTGAAACAGAAGGAAGTCAGCCTATATTCAGTTTCCTACCTTTTAGTAACATACATCTTATTCTGAACTAATAGCGCTTCATCTATAGTAATACAATCTCATTCAAAGGAATTAGACTAATTTACCAGGATAAGTCTATCCCAATCTCAAGGAAATTCCTATCTTTTTTCCAAAGGACTGTGGAGAAACATGATAATGAGGACATAGCAAAAATACTGCAAATGAAGCAAATCTGAAATTTAAAAAAATGCTGCAAATACACAGTAGGTCAAGCATGATCTGCAGAGAACAAAAAGGCCAATGACCTGAAATGTTCATTGCTTCCCTTTCCATAGATGATGACTGACTAGCTACCTTGCATTTACTATTTTATTTAGTTTATAACCGCTACAATTCTTATTGTATGCACATTATGGTTCCTTATTATGCTGAAACGTTCCAATTGTCTTTAAAGTGCATTGACGCTGTTAATGGCAAACTCAAGATAACTACAGGATCCTTTGGAACAGGACAATTATTTTTGGCCACTGTTAATGATGCCCAGCTTGGAAAGCATCTGTTGCATGCTTCACTAACTTCAGTTCTTCACAGTTCAGTTCCCTTAACTAAGGACAGAGTATAGTGGAAGTTGATAATTACCTTAATAGCAGATATGATAGGACTGGAACAAGGCTCCTCTGTTGACTGACTGACCTTAGCTCTCTCATACACAACATTCATGTCAGATTTACTATTAGCTGGTTCTCCTGAAATAATAAAAGCCAATTATTTTGCAGCAAAAGAACTACTCATTTATCCAATAATACATCAACACATATTTCCATTCTATAAGAAACATCCACAGCTTCGCCATACTGAATACTAAAGATTAGTTCTAAAGTGAAATTAATCTGCTGGCTTTGATAAGAGTTAGGGCATACATGTAAATAACACTCTCTTGCTGAAAGTTCTCAAAGTTGCATTGCATTCTGCATCTCCATACCTATTAAGCTTTCTATTGGGAATGGAATTCAGCAGTGCAGAGAGTGTTTAATTTGTGATTACATTAAATATTTTTTTTGTTCACAAGGAACAGTGAAGCTTTTATATCATCACAGAAACAAGGTGTACAGAACAAATTGTAAAGATTCCATATACCAATCAAATGTAAGCAAATAAGGGGAAGATTTTTAAAATTGTAAAAACAACAAACAGTAGACAGTTGTAGCTTTCCTGACTTCAAAGCAAGTGTGGTAAACAGGTTCCCATTCAAAATCTGAAGATAGCTTATTACTTTAAAAAGTCTACCTAACGCATTCCTCAAATCCAGCTCATTTTGAATGCAGGGACACATCAGTTTGCCTCCAATATTTCAAAATTAGCATAAATGGTTACATGCTGCTAATCTCATTATCACAGTCTTCCAAGCCGCAGGGCTCCACAAATGAAGGAAAGGAAAGAATCAGCAAACTCTAATCAGCAACTGATGATAGGCAGGTGTATGCATGTACAAGGGAGGGGGAGGAATACACATGTAATACAGAGTCAATATGTGACCTTCAATAATAGCTTAGCTGACATAGCCTACTCATCAGCTTGTGGCATGCCTGAAACTAAAGGCAAGCATCTTCATGGAGTGAAGAGAAAAAACTGCTGTGTTATGAAGGAAAAACCGTGAATAAAAGATATGGGCAAAGTACTTCTGGGTTTTGAGGGCTCACCTAGAGCATTAGTCCCTAAACAAACACCTTGTTGGTAAATTAATTTTTTTTAAAAAAGGCATTGCAGGCGCTGGAAACCTGAAACACAGGAAATGTTGAGCAGGTCAGGGAGCATCTGTACAAGGAAAAACAATGTTTCTGATCTAAAGCCCTTCACAGTGTGATTAATATTGAATCTACAATTACAGTTGTCCACTTCCAAAGTTAACTACACATGTAAAACAGCTCTACATTGCAGATACTGGAAAACAAGGCAAGTTGCAGTATGACCAGGTTCTTTATAAATTAATCTGCAGATGCTGGAAATCCAAGCAACACACACAAAATGTTGGAGGAACTCAGCGTGTCAGGCAGCATCTATGGAAAAGAGTACAGTCTACGTTTTGGGCTAAGACATCGACTGTGCTCTTTTCCATTGATGCTGCCTGATCTGCTAAGTTCCTCCAGCATTTTATGTGTGTTGCTCTTTATAAATCATGTTGCTTGCCCTATTTACTGACCAGGGGTATCCAAGGGTACAGAAGTCGTGCGAGATCTCTTGCTAGAACCATCTCCCACGGCATTCTTGGAATCTGAAAAGTAAAAAAGGATTAAAACAATATTCAACTTAAATCATATACACTTCCCAGATTGCATCATAAGCAGCATGGATATAGGACCATACAACCAAATCAACCAGTAAACATGATCCTGTTGACGACGCAGATCCTGCACATTTCAAACCTCATTCAGCTGATGACATTACCCTCACCCTTTGTGAAATGCTATTGGTGCCTTCTCACCTATTTCTTAGTAGTATTCATGATACACAGCTCACAATTTCTTGAATTAACACCACACAGCCCCAAACATAGCTGCTAAGGGAAGTGAAAATGACCAACCAGTGGACCAGGGGTCATCTTCTACAATGTCATGTGCACATCAAGCCATCCCATTTCTCCACTTATTTTCCCATAACCCATTCTCTTTTCCATGTCCTCGATAAAACAAGTCCTATTTTCCCATGTACACTAGGAGTAATTTACCGAGCAACCAGCACATCCTTTGATTGTGGAAGGCAAACCAGAGCACCCAGAGAAAACCCGGGGAGTAACAGGACAAATGTGCGAACTCCATGCATTCAGCACCAAAAGACAAGATCAAAGCCAGATCTGTGAAGCTGTAAAGGGCGCTGCGCTGATTGATTCCCAGACTCAACGATGGTAAATGTTAGCAATGATAAGAATTTTCAACTGCCTGGGCTGGTGCAGAATTTATGGAAAACTTTAAACTTGACAAATTATAGGCAACCCTGTGTTATGGGATGGGATTGTGTTCCCAGAAAACAGTCCATATCACGATTTTCCACATCAATTTTGTATGACCAAATTTTCATTCCAAGTCCCAGATATTCTTTGGTACCAATTTGTGAGTTCCCATTACCCAAACTTCCATAATGTGGGAGTCACCTGCACCACAATTATTCAGCATAGTATCACAAATATTGTTAATTGTGTAACAAATACAATAGCAAGGGTAGAGTGATAAGTTCACTCTTCTTAAAAATTCCAAAACTGAACCATGTCAAAAATAACATTGGACCTCAGCAAATTAAGGTACACCAATCTCTCACTGATTTATGTCACTCTTGATCTCCTCTTCCTTCTCCTTCCTAGGTTTAGTAATAAAATCCATAATACCACTAGACATCCTAACTGCTGCTACATCTGCACTTTAACGTCAATAAAATTCTGATCCACTTGAACATCAACACCTTTCTATCTCTTTATTTAAAATATGCTGCTTTTTGGTTTCATTTTTCCTAAAACCAAGAATAATCCCATGTAACACACACAAAATGCTGGTGGAACGCAGCAGGCCAGGCAGCATCTATAGGAAGAAGCGCTGTCGACGTTTCGGGCTGAGACCCTTCGTCAGGACTACACACACACACACACACACACACACGCACATAGGAATGTAGAGCAGTACAACACAGGAACATTGAAAAAAAGATTGGTCATCAATAATTCAATATCTGTTATATGTTCGATAATCTCATGTTTTGTTTTCCATATTTTATTCTATTTTCCACATCCACATTGTTCTCAACCCCGAAAGCTCAAGGCATTACATGAAGATTAATATGGGTTTGGTGGTAAAGCAAACTCTAGTCGCCCATCTCCAATCACCCTTAAAAGACATCTTTTAAATCACTTCTGCTGGATAGGACTGTTAAGATTTGCACCAAACATCTAGGAATGGCCATACATTTTCAAGTCTAGATAGGGCATTAATTGAAAGGTATCATACAGGGGGTGGCAGTTTTCTAAATATGCCCAAGGTTTTATGAACCTCAATAAGGTCACCCCTCAGCCTCCTTCACTCTAGGGAAAACAGACCAGCCTATCCAATCTTTGCTTCTAACTCAAGCACTCCAGTTCTAACGACGTCTTTGTGAATCTTTCCTGCGCCTTTCCTAGTTTATTCACATCCTTCCTATTGCATAGAGCTAAACATAACGTTCCAGGTGCAGTCCCACCAATATCTACAGGTATAACATGATATCCCATCTCTTCCACTCCATGCCCCATCCACTGAAAGGAAACGTGGCAGTCACCTCATTTACCACCTTGTCCACCAGACAACCTTCTCTACTGTCTACCACGTCACCAATTTCGGTGTCATCCACAAATCCACTATACAACAAACAAGTGGACCCAGCACCAATCCTTGTAGTATACACTACTGATCACAGACCTCCAAACTGAAAGACAGGCCTCCACCATCACCCTCTACATCCATCCATCAAGCCAATTTTGTATCCAATTAGCTATCTCACATGAGCTCTCATTTAAGCTAACCTTCGGGGCCAGCATCTCATTCAAGCCTTGTTCAAAACCTTGGTAAAATCAATGTAAACAATAGCTACTACCACACAATAAATCTGGAATTCTACTTCTTCAATGAATGTATCTGATGTTATGCTTCTCTGCCCCTTGAACAAGACTGTGAGAGCTGCTGGTATAGAAACAATGTAGGTACATTCAAAATTCTTAATTGCCATACCACTATAATCATAGTGAAACTTCTCAAGAGCACTACTAATAAATGGGGGCCACAGATACTGGAGCTTCTGTCTCACTGTAGTTCTCAGGTTGGAGGGATAGATTGCTCCTTGTGTGCAGTTGACTCTGAAGGGAGCCAATTAGAATGTGAAGAGAAAAGAAAAGATTGATGTAAGATTAGTGTAAATGAGTGTTTGATGGCCAGTTTTTTTTCCCAATGTTCCTGCATTGTACTGCTCTACATTCCTACGTTCATGTGTGTGTGTTTGTGTGCATGTGCATGCGTGTGTGTATATACATGCATACATAAACATACACACAAAAAAAAACATACAGCAGTACAACACAGGAACATTGAATATATAGACACATTCGATACAGCTTGCCTGAGATCATTACATTTAGACCTAGACAAATTTCACAATACAAATTGCACTTTGGAAAACAAATTCACACCATCAGCCAGGAAGTTAAAGCTCGGTTGCAAATGGGTCTTCCAAATGGACAATGACCCCAAGCGTACCTCCAAAGTTGTGGCAAAATTGCTTAAGGACAACAAAGTCGAGGTATTGGAGTGGCCATCACAAAGTCCTGACCTCAATCCGATAGAAAATTTGTGGGCAGAACTGAAAAAGCGTGTGCGAGCAAGAAGGCCTACAAACCTGACTCAGTTACACCAGTTCTGTCTGGAGGAATGGAACATAATTCCAGCAACTTATTGTGAGAAGCTTGTGGAAGGCTACCCAAAATGTTTGACCCAAGTTAAACAATTTAAAGGCAATGCTACCAAATACTAACAAAATGAATGTAAACTTCTGACCCACTGGGAAAGTGATGAAAGAAATAAAAGCTGAAATAATCATTCTCTCTACTATTATTCTGACATTTCACATTACTAAAATAAAGTAGTGATCCTATCTGACTTAAGACAGGGAATGTTTTCTAGGATTAAATGTCAGGAATTGTGAAAAACTGAGTTTAAATGTATTTGGCTAAGGTATATGTAAACATCTGACTTCAACTGTATACAAAATTATGAGGAGTATAGATAGGATAAATGCAAGCAGGCTTTTTCCCACTGAGGTTTGGTAGGACTATAACCAGAGGTCATGGTTAAGTGTGAAAAGTGAAAAGTTTAAGGGGAACACGAGGGGAATCTTCACTCAGAGGGTCATAGGAGCATGGAGCAAACTGCCAGCACAAGTGGTGCATGTGAGCTCAATTTCAATATTTAAGAGAAATTTGAACAGGTACTTGGATTGCCGGGGTATGGAGGGCTACGGTTCAGGTGCGGGTCGAAGGGAGTAGGCAATTTAAATGGTACAGCATGAACTAAATGGGCCAAAGGGCCTGTTTCTGTACTGTACTTTTCTATGACTAGAAGTTGACTTTACTGATGTTGATAAATTACTGAACTGCTAGTCAGAGCACAAAACCATTAATGCAGTGGTATCTACTTGAATCCCACCATGGCAGCTAGGAGATTAAATAGCTCCAAGATGAAAATGTTAGTCTCAGTTGTAGTAACAATAAAACTGGTCAACTTCCATTGCATCTCTCCAGAGGCAAGATCTCTCTGACTTCCATCATGCTCATATACAATGCTCAGATTTCAAACTCCCTACTATCACAGATATCTTCACCAAAGCTATGAAAGAATATGTGTCACTGAAACATTTAAAGAGTAAAGGTTCTTCACAGGCCTGCTCCTGCCATATCACTAGCCCTTTCCAAACTACGAAAGCTACCTTTTAATGATAGGAGATATTTACGAAAAATAGACCATCTCTCCACAAACAAGAGTCTTCAGCTGTTTGAAGAAGCAAGTGTTTTACAATCAGTACCTCAAACCTAACAAGTTTATGATCAGCAAAGCAGTGATTATCTGTTTTCTCCCAATGTGCTTTGGAAATACAGACAATTTATATAGCAAGCACCAGAAAATTATCATTGGGTTGCCTATTCTCTGATGGGTTTAAGGAGCTTTTACTGGCAAGTATCCCCAGCACCAAGGCACAGATCAGTTTCTCAAGAGGAGTCTTGCACTCAAAACATTAACTGTGTTTTTCTTTCCACAGGTGCTGCCTGACCTACTGAGTGATTCCAGCATTTCCTGTTTTTATTTCAAATTTCCAACACCAGTAAGGTTTCTCCCCCAATTTTCACCTTTGCTGGGCTGTTCACAATGTCCACATGCACTTGGGTGTCTGGTCCAAAACTACTCAAACTTAGGGGTGCATTTAGACAAGCACTCCTCACCTTTAGGTTCTTCAACAAAACCACACAGAAACTAAGCATGTCAATAACACCGCAGTTCAAACCACCCACCGTCTTCTCAAGCACCTTCCTCCTCACAAAATAGCATCAGTGAATCTTCGAACAGGCTCACATGCCACCTCAGGACCCATAAAATTCATCACTAAGCAAGTCATCCCTGAAGGATTTCTAACCGAAGAAACCTCTGCAACCTTTTACATAGATTCATAATTGTCACTCTCTGCCACGAATCTTTTGGCCTTTTAATGAACCATCCGAGCACTTTGATTAGGTTCCACCTAATAAATTAATCTGGGATGCAAATTATGATTAGACTTCTATCTGGTTTTATTCCTGTGCATCAGTAAATTACCCTAACACCTGCATGACATCTACATCTGCAACGTTCTTCTGTTATTTTTCACTGAGCTTGTCACAAGTGTCAAGGATAAATTGTGTGCTTTCAAGGATACTGTCCTTAATAAATATGCCAAAAGAAACATTAAAAATTGCTGACACAAAGCAGAAACTATTTCCCTCATCAGAACTTGTGTTCCATGTCAAGAAAAAAAATCATTAATTTTTCACTGATCGTAAATCTGCCTCCAACAAAATAGCTCTGTCACTTGCAATGTCTGACAGAAATGTTTGAATGGTGTTATCCCTGTTATTGCTATTTTAAGAAGAACCATTAAAACCAGTAAGTATTTCCATGCGCTTATAACCCCTCTACTTCAAACCACTATAAAAGGGAATGCAAGAAGAAAATTTCCATCCAGTCAGCAGCTTTTACATCAGTTTCAGAATGGGCCAAAGCATTGTAGGTGCAGTCACTGTTGTAATGTAGGATAAAAAGCAGCCCATTCGCACCCATCTACCCTTGTGTTAATGGACTAATTATCAGTTTTAATCATGCTGTTTAATAGATAAATACTAGCTAAGCTTCAGGTTAAAATATTTTATAAAAACAATGGCAAATTTGGCAATTTCTCTTAAAGAAAATATGTTAAAGTTTATCAAAATACCATTACACTTTTATATTCACCCACCTTTATAGTCTTTTTATTGTCATTGCCAATTGATCGCACTCCCCAGTACCATAACTGTCTGCCAAGATTTTTAAGCTCATCTCTATAGTGGGATTTGAACCCACAACCTTCTGCTTGATAGCCACAAGTTCTACTGAGCCACATAAGCATTGATTATGTGTCGCTTTGCTCTTGTGTGAAAGGTGGTTAGCCTTGTTCTAAATTTAGTTGGGCTGTGCCACCCCACCTGCCCCTTCTGGAAGCAATTCTGCGGAAATCAACCAGGCACTAGTCCCCAAGATAGTCCTGGAGACTCCGGAGGAGCAGCTTGAGCTTTGTGGGATAATTCTCCAACTGACTGTCAAAGTTATTTGGCAGAATGCCTTGTCACCAGTAGTCTAGACTAAAGTACCAAGACCATGTATAGCCACAGTCTCAATTGCCCCAACATACTGCCCTCAATGTGGCCGTGGTGCATATCAGATAGTCATCCATCTACTGCATACTTGTATTTGCCGAGGTCTGAAAAGGAAGACTACAGTCTTTGTTTGGGGGGGGGGGGGGGGGGGGGGGATCTAGAAGGGTCATTCCAAGGATCTACAGAACACATGTCTTTTGGTTGTTCACAGGGCTATATGCAGGGAAATCATTAGTACTGCAAGATTATCTACTTAAAATAGTTTGGTCTGGCCAAGACATACTGGTCTTCCAGGGTAAAGAAATGCATATAATCAAATGTTGACAAATGGTGCATTCTAACACAGAGAGGGAGGCACTGATATGGGGTGCAATGACTACAGAGGCTCTCTGGGAAAGGTTATAGTCTGGGAACATGCTGTCACTAGATACTAAGAGGTTGAATCATGTGTAACAGCCTCTCAACAATGATGCAAAGTTTGCAGAAGAAATATTTGTGATGCTGGCATATTGTGAGAGAGTGCATTGAATTGCTTGGTATTGTAAGCAAAGTGAAATGCCAATTTTATCAATCCATGTATTATGAATGAAGTACATCTTTGGAAAGAACCTACATTTGTGCCCTGCAGGTTAAACCAATGTACAAATAACTTTTATCAAAACAATCACAAAGCTGATGAGGAACAGATGCAGCATACTGTTTTGTTGATTAGCTTCAACACTGGGAAAAAGAGAAGCTGCCAATAAAACTGAATTAAGTGAGAGGCTAGTAATACAGGTGTCAAAGCCAGGATACTATCTTCAGATGCATCTGCAAAAAGAAAATGTAACGTACAACTAGAGAACTATAACAACACACACAAAATGCTGGTGGAACACAGCAGGCCAGGCAGCATCTACAAGGAGAAGTACTGGCGACGTTTCGGGCCGAGACCCTTCATCAGGACTAACTGAAGGGAAAGATACTAAGAGATTTGAAAGTAGGAGGGGGAGGGGGAAATGCAAAATGATAGGAGAAGACCGGAGGAGGTGGGATGAAGCTAAGAGCTGGAAAGGTGATTGGCGAAAGTGATACAGAGCTGGAGAAAGGAAAGGATCATGGGACGGGAGGCCTTTGGAGGAAGAAAGGGGGGGGAGCACCAGAGGGAGATGGAGAACAGGCAAACAACTAAATATGTCAGGGATGGGGTAAGAAGGAGAGGAGGGGCATTAACGGAAACTAGAGAAGTCAATGTTCATGCCATCAGGTTGGAGGCTACCCAGCCGGTATATAAGGTGCTGTTCCTCCAACCTGAGTCTGGATTCATTTTGACAGTAGAGGAGGCCATGGATAGACGTATCAGAATGGGAATGGGATGTGGAATTAAAATGTGTGGCCACTATAACATCAGAATTAAAATGTGTGGCAACTATAACATCAGAATCAGGTCTAACATCACTGGCATAGTTTGTGAAGTTTGTTGTTTTGCAGCTGTGCATTGCAATACGTAATCATAAATCTATAAACTACAAATAAGCATATATAAAAAAGAAACAAAATTAAATAAGTAGTGCAAAAAGAGAGGAAAAAGATACTACAGTAGTGTTCATGGGTTCATTGTCCATTCAGAGTTCCGATGGCAGTGGGGAGGCGCAATGGGGGCACCGGACACAATAGACGATCCCAGCAGATTGGCAGGTGAAGTGTTGCCTCACCTGGAAGGACTGTTTGGAGCCCTGAATGGAAATAAGCAAGGAGGTGAATGGGCAAGTGTAGCACTTCAGCTGCTTACAGGGGTAAGTGCTGGGAGGGAGATTAGTGGGGAGAGATGAATGGACAAGGAAATCATGGAAGGAGCTATCCCTGAGGAAAGTGGAGAGAGCGAGGGAGGTAACGGTATGTTTGATTGAGGGATGGCAGAAGTTGAGGAGGATGATATGTCGGATGCGGATGCTTAAGTGGTAGTAGGTAAGGACAAGGGGAACTCTATCACTGTTAAGTAGGTGGGAAGGCGGGATGAGCACAGAAATTCAGGAAATGGAGGAGATGTGGGGGAGGGCAGCATCAATGTGGAGAGAGGAAAACCCCATTCTTTGAAGAACGAGAACCTTTCTGACATCCTGGAAGGGAAAGCTGCATCCTGGGAACAGATGCAGTGGAGATGAAAAAAAATGAGAAAAGGGAATAGCATTTTTACAGGAGACAGGGTGGAAAGTGGTGTAGTCAAAATATGCATGGGAATCGGTGGGTTTACAAAAGATGTCGGTCGACAGCTTGGCTCCAGAGGTGGAGACAACGATCAAAAAAGGGGAGGGAAGTGTCAGAAGTGGACCAAGTGAAGAGCAAGGTGGAAGTTGGAGCCAAAGTTGATGAAATTGACGAGCTCAGCATGGGTGCATGAAGCAGCACCAATGCAGTCTTCAATTAGCAGAGGAAAAGTAGGAGAGCATTCCTGGAGAAGGCTTGCAACATGGACTATTCTATGTAGCCAATAAAAAGACAGGCATAGCTGGGGCCCACGCAGGCAATTTAATTATTTGTTTTTCTTAACATATTTGAATACTGCTGAATGTCAGCTGACAGAAACCTTCAAAACACATCAAAGCTTAAAACTGATCATTTGTTCCCTGTTTGCCGAAGGCTTTTCTTCTCAGCCATGCTGTGAGAACAGAGGAGTGAAAGAGTAGATCTTTTAGCCCCTTGTGCCAGCTCTGCCTCTCAAAGTTCATGGCTGATCTTTTACCTCAGCACCCTGCACTCACTATGTATGGAACCATTTTGGCTTGCCCAAGGGAATAACCTGCTGAGAAGCCCTGGCTCTTTTCATCCCACCAAGCTGTAAAACCATGACGGTTGTAGATTGGCTGAATATACACTGTATTTTCCCTAGGGGGATCAAAAACTACAGGACATGGATTTAAGGTAAGAGGAGAAAGACTTACAAAGGGTCTGAGGCACACCTTCTTTCTGCAGAGGCTATATGGAACAAGCTGCCAGAGGTAGCTCAGGTAACATTTTAAAGATATTTAGATACATAAATAGATAGGATAGGCAGGGGCTCCCAACCTGGGGTCCATGGACCTTTCGGTTAATGGTAGGGATCCAATACATTAAAAAGGTTAGGAATCCCTAGTTGAGAGGGACATGGGCCAAACACAGGAAAATTGGACCAGCTTGGTGTGCAGCAGGGTCAGCTGGGCTTCCATGCTGTATTACTCCATAACTCCAAGTTCAGCCATCTGACCCAAGACATCTATGCCCATGACATCATTTCAGTCAGAATAGCAAGACCTTTTCAAAACGTTTTGTACCATAATCTGTAACAGGCTGAGAACCTCTTGACAATGCTTTCTCTAACCCACATAACTGCAGCAAGGAGATGTAAATTCACTTTTCAGATCAGTTTATAAAATAACAGAAAATACAAAATACCAATCACCTCAAGCCTTTGTGAGAATTATGATAGCCTTCCCATACAAATTTGTTGTATCTCTTGTACTCCTCATGATATACAAGTGTGGATCACTTGCTGACTGGTGCGTACATCATTTCTGTTTTACTGCTTACCCAAGCTGGAAGCTCATTGATCCATGAACCACCAAAGGTTAATTTAGATTTAACCACCTACTAACTAAAATTTGACAAGAAGATCTGAACCACAAATTCAATAGTAACACAGCAATAACAGCAGTCGTTAGAAATACCCGAGCACGTGCCTTGAATGTCTGGGAAACAAATACTTCTCCACGGTTTCATATTGATTACACTGGATATTTATTTGCTGTGAAGTAGACCATCACAGAGTAATGACAATGTATCAAACAGCACTCTATTACTCAATTTAAATTACTGTTAGGTGCAGTTCTTCTAATAAGCAAACATTAGGCATTCTAACTATGGGCAGAGACTTCTGCAGCTGACACACAGTAGTGTAAAACATCACAGAAGTCAAATGTAAGCTTTTACCAGAGCTGTTGCAAGTCTCTGCCCAGCTATGATACCCAAATGAAACCATTTTTAGAAAAACACATTGAACAGTAACTTAAGGATGGAGTAATAGACTCCCATAAAAGGAATATTTGGCATAACAGATGCAAATACAGTTGCAGTTTTCTTCCTGCAGAACAACGATCACTGAACTGCTCATCGGTTACAGTAAAATGCAAGCTTTGTACCTGTTTCCAAAGCAGACACTGGAACATCACTAGCTCTGTTTGCTTTCTCCCAGTTATCCTCCTCCACTGGGATACTGTGTTGTCGCTTGACCGTTTTGCTGGGACTGGACACAGAGATGCTGGATAAGGATAGTAAGGGAATGGCCTGACTCTCCTGTAACAAATGAAACATGTATAATTAACTCACTGGCTGCTCGTTCAGATACTATAAAAACTGTAAGGTGGTAAAACATTGCCATTAAATCTAAACATGTAGCTTGTGATACAACTGGAATCCAAAGACCTAACTTTTGGATCCTACTGTATTTAAATGAACAGAGAGAAATAACAAATTTCTGACATAAATTCAAAGAATCTTGATCCCAGAAATTTGCATCTAATAAATTAAAAAGGTTAACTGTATTACATTCTCAGCTTTCACTGTTTATTTAATGGATTGGATTGTGATCTTTCAGTTTAAAAATTATCACGCAACTCATTCATAACCCAAAATTAACTGGTATTAATGCAAAGTATTAAAGACGGCAAATGGAAGAAAGGAACTTAGACAATTTTGGTTGCTTTTCTGGGGCAGTAGTTATAGCTCTCTGTCTCTACTCCTGTTCAGAATTTATTTCCAACCCAAAGCTTCCTGCAACCCACCCTTCCAATTGTCCTCAATGTCTGGCTGCCTATGGATGACCTGAGAAACAAAGCCAAAGGCATCATCAGGCACTAATCCTTACTGCATGTAAATGTCCTGGATGACCAGAGATATCTGAAGACAATTAAGATTTAAATATTTTCAATAACTAAAATTAACTTAATAAGAACCTTTAAATGTTATAAATTAATTAAAAAAAACAAGGAAAATAAAAGCACTTGTACATTTATTTCTTCAATCAAGGTCATCAATCCCAATCACCCCTGGCAAAATGCCAGGGCCAGATGTCAAATGCATCCACCTTCTTAGCTCAGCACCTGTGTTCCACACATGGACACAATGGTAAGTCTCACAACAAATTAGGAGGTTTGATGCCAGCACCAACATCTTACTTCCAGCCTGTTCCCAACTCCCACAAAGCCAAGAACAGACTGCAGAGAGCCAGTAGACAAGAGAACCCCAGCTGGCGAGCAGCAAGATCCAATCTATTAATTCTCCCAATTTCAAAAATTCCCTTACATCAATTAAGATCAAATGGATACAATTTCCCACACAATCAAACTTATTTCAAATTTTATCTACATAAGTGGCAGGCATCCATTGCATGTGATGTCATGCATTGGAAACCCAGTGTACCCCAATCAAGCACAGACTTCCTTCAATCCAAACTAAGGGGCCAGGGACAGCAGCTGTGAACTTTAAGCTGTGCACTGACTACACTGCTGATATTTTCAAATAACATAACTTTTTAAAACTATCTTTGCATCTTGGGAAGAAACCCATACTTTCACAGGAAGAACGTTCATACTAAACAGCATCCGAGCAAGGATCTGAACGTTGGTCATAGATTATGAGTCTGAGACTTCGGAGCTACCAGTTGGATAATTAATGCAAGAACACAAGGCAATCCAAAAGAGATTCACCAGGCTATTTCCTGGGATGAGAAAGTTGTCATGTCAAGAGAAGGGAGGAGGAATAGGCCACTGAGCTCCCCAGTCTCAATGAGATCAGCTGATCTCAACTCCTCTTCTGTGCCAGTTCTCTATAAGCCTTAATTTCTCAGTCTTTCACATATTATCTATCTCCGCCTTAAAGGCATCTAATGATTGGTCCTCTAACGCCCTCAGGGGCTGAGAATTCTACGGATTCATAGAATCGGAAGAAAATTCTGCACACATCAGTTTTAAACAAATGGCCATTACTCTGTGGCCATTCCACTCGCAAAACCAGCTCAACATCCATCTTGTCATCCCTTTAGGATCTTATGCTTGAATAAGGTCACCTACCCCCCCCCCCCCACCACCACATCCTTCTAAACTCCAAGGATTACAGATACAAACTGTCCGGCCTCTCTTGACGTGACAACTTTCTCATCCCAGGAAACAGCCTGGTGAATCTCTTTTGGATTGCCTTCAGTATAACTACATCTTTTTAACAGGCAAGGGGAACAAGACTGTACACCCTACTCCAGATGTGGCCTTACCAACATCCTATACAATGGAAACAAAACCTCCCTAAAACTCTAACCCCTTCAGAATAAAGGCCAATACAACTTTCCTCCTAATTACTTGTTTCACCGCCTACTGACTTCTTGAGATTCATGAACTTGATCCCACTGAATTTCACCCATTTGCATTCTCTATTTAAATAATAATCTTTGACTTTGTGAAGTTCTTGACTTCACAGTTCCCCACATTAAACTCCATTCACCAGCTTTTCTCCCACTCAATTTACTTACATCTTGTTGCAAAATCACAGCGCCCTCACCACAATATACCCTTCCATGCATTTTCCCATCATCAGAAAACTTGGAAACTTTATATTTCATTCCTTCCTCCATCATTAAAGTACTAAGCATTTAAGGGTCCAGAATCAATTCCAGAGCTACTCCTCCAGTGGGCCTCATCAAACCTCTTCTGGAAATACAAGTACATTACTTCTATGGGTTTCTCTTTATCAAGTGCCCTGTCACTTTTTTTTTCTTACTGAATTTTAAGAGAAAGCTTTAATTTCCAGGACAACCCTGGGATGTTGACAATACGGTCTAGTCAGGGATCATGGATATCTGGTAAACTGGCCAAGTTATTTTCTTACCATCTTGCCTGGATCTTATTTGGCACAAGATCCAAACTGAGGGATTAGGCTCTTCCCAAAGTTCATCACAAATCCCTCGTTGTATTTAGTAAGATTATGATACCACAAAGATAGAAGTAAAATATTTGTAAGTAATTGTAGGGCATACATACTGCTTCATTTTTTTCTTCCTGAGGATTACTGGGTAGAGAAGGTGGTTTCAGATCTGCTAAATTGTGAGTGGCAGCAACTGTCAATGCTGCATTATCACTATTAATGAGCTCATTCATATTGGTAGCAAAAAAATTAAATACAGAAATTAGCATTTCAAGCAGTTTAAGAATTAATGAATTTTTGCTCCTGGCTCATTTAAATTAATTGCTTTAAGTACTGTGCCCCCAGACTCATTTGATCCTTGAAATGTGTATAATGGTTTCCATCTCATTTAGCACACTTATTCCTTGATTCTTTCCACCTTCTTGAACCATATTAAATTGTGCACAAATCTGAACACTGTTTAGCTGATGCGACTGATGATAACTTGCTAGAGATGAGATCTGTCATCAGTAGGAAGTTGAATTTACAGACGTTTTCAAAGTCTCCAACAACACTATCAAACTGAGAAAGAGGGGAGAGATGCACTGCATGAAACACTCTTCAAATTACTTTCTGATCAGTGATTAAATATTGAGAAATGGTGTTTTCATTAACAAGCTGCTCCCCATTCCAAGACGAGCATTCGACGTTTAGAGTTTGTTGAATGGTGAGCCACAGTGGGGTTGGTTCTTTTCCTCTTCCATCTAGTGCCAAAAACCTGTTCTATGTTACCGGAACATGGCACAAACAATGCACCAACTGGCAATTCAGCAGATTCTAGGCACAAATGCACCAAGCACTTTCAACTGTAGACTGAACAATCTAACTCAGAGAATTTTATGTTACCAAAAGCCATAGTCTTACCTGGATAAAAACAGGAAATATTGGGGGGGGGGGGGGGGAGTCAGCAGAAAGGGAAATACTGATCACTTCAAGTCAAAACCCCATATCAAAACTGAGAAAGAGCAAAAGTAAGTTAATCGGGATTTTTGATCATTGTTAACTTTCCATGCTACCCAACTCAAGTTTTTGGAGCATTTGCTTATTGTATTTCAGATTTCCAGTGCATGCCTTTTTTTTTGGTTTTAGTTGTTTCATTAGATTTGGTGCAAGGACTGGTTCACGTTCACTTATTCCTGCTCACTGTCAGTCTTTGTTGCAAAGCTGCCCCAAGCCATGATGCAAACCATGCAGCAACAACACAATACAAATCTCTATCCTGCAGCATGCATTGAAAGCAGCTGTGCCAGCAGCAAGAAATGCTGATAATATGATGATTTTTTTTTTGATGAATTCATATGCATTTAAAGCCAGGAAGCTAAGGGCATTTATCCTTCCTGTTTATACCACATACCGAATTGAAGAGTTCCTTGGTCAGACCCAGATAGTTGTGTAAAGCAAGGAAAGTCACTCTCTGCAAACGCACCATGATTATCTGAGAAAAAGAAAGAGTTGCATTATCTTTAATGAAATATCAGTACTGTATTAGCAGGGTTTCAGTGGCAGTACAGTTTCATTTGGGATCTGAACCACAAGTACAACCCAGTGATTACAGATTTTATCCTTCCGCACCAGTGGTTTGGTTAATGAACGAGTTCAGAATTACAAAAATCCGTGAGGTACTGATGGAGGAAGCACTGTGCAGTGGAGTTTTTCCAAACAAAATTAATTACTAAATGTTTATCAACATTAACTTTATTCTGCCGTGCATCTGCATAATCACTGGTCATGTACTTCCTCTGACCCCTCTCAGAGCATATTCCATTTGAATTTCATCATGTTAAACTTCAAAATTATACTCAAATTCAGATCACTGATATGAGGTTATAAAGAGCATTAGTTCCGACACAAAACCATGGACTGCATATAAACTGAAATGGAAATACTAAGTTGTTCAGGCAGCATTGGTTATGTCAGATAAAGATTGCAGGGCTTTCCTCAGAACACATGGGTTCATCATCGTGCATCACCAGCCAGTATGAAAAACACCTAGTAGGTGTTGATGGTCAGTGTGGACTCAATGCCAGCTTCTGAGCTATGACAACCATTCATGGTGCTTTAATTTCGACATTTTACCCAGTTTTTTTAAAAATCCAAACAGCCACAACTTAAATCACCACAGCTTTTTGTATTACATTATGTGCTACTTTATCAAAAGCCCTACGGCAGCCCATATCCACAATATGTAATAAAATGGACCAAATCTACTGACTTTTATATATGAACATCTATTTACCGTAGATTCCGGACTACAGAGCGCACCTGATTAAAAGCCGCTGGCTCTAATTTTAGAAATAAAATCAATTTTTTACTTGTAAAGGCCGCACCGGATTTTAGGCCGCAGGTGTCCCACGTTGTAATATGAGATATTTACACAGAAAGATATTACACGTGAGGATTTTTTAACTTTTAATTAAATCCATATGGTAACAAAAACAAATACATATTGCAAATGCTTTTTTTCGAACCGTGCCCGTAACGCGGTTACTTTTAAATATACGTTGCGTATACTTCTTTACTGAACAACATTCCAATATCTCCTAACGACTGGTAAAAAATATATATACTGCAGCCTACCAGGAAAAGTTATTGATCGCCTTTAACTTAAAAGCAGCGTTCGCTCAGATCCAAAGCCGCTCGCGTAATGTGCTCCCCCCCTCCTTTCCGTTTATCGCAAACGGCATTTAAAAGCAGCGTTCGCTCAGATCCAAAGCCGCTCGTGTAATGTGCTCCCCCCCTCCTTTCCGTTTATCGCAAACGGCATTTTTCCCACAAGACGCGGCGAAACCGGGTGTGACGTCATAGCATCCCGCGATGTAGTACAGAAAACAAATATAGTTAAAACTCTTCTAACTTTAACTAGAAAATGAATTACTAAGCGAAAATATTATAAACTAAATAACTGCCATAAAGGCAGCACAATGCTTTTCTTCGAGTGTTTTCCATGTTGATGAGGGTGAGTACAAATGACTGATTTACAATAATTTAATTGTGAAAGTGCGCTTGATTTATCGTACAATTTCATTGGACCTCTGTGAACTACTCATCAATTTTATTGGTCTACTGTTATGAGGCAAAATGTTTACGAGGCGGCATGAAAAAAATCATGTATTAGCCGCTCCGTTTTAAAGGCCGCAAAGTTCAAAGCTGTTCAAAATGTGGGAAAAAAGTAGCGGCTTAAAATCCGGAATCTACGGTAATTCAATCGATTTAAGCTTCAGGATGAATTGGAAAGGTCGGGTACAAGCCAAATCAAGGCAGTGGGGTCCAGACCCCAGAGAGTATCAAAGCGACTGAACCTGATGTCTGGTCAACGATCTAGCCGGGCCAAATTGAACAGGTCAGGGTGTCAGGACTTAAGGCGAGAGACGGGCCAGTTCTGCACTGAACTGGACAGACTCCCTTGTGGACTTTAGTTCAGAATACTATTTGCTTATATTTATTGTTTGCACGATTTTTTTCCTGTGTATATTGGGTGTTTATAGTCTTTTTTAATGATTTCCCTTGGGCTTCTTTGTTTTGTGGCTGCCTGTTAGAAGACAAATCTCAAGATTGCATAATGTACTTTGATAATAAACCTACTTTGAACTTAGTCCTAATTAATGTCTCAAAGTTCACACATTACCAGCTGTCTCTGTAGTTGCTACATTTATCCCTCTTTCCTTTCCTCCACACTGCCCACCCCTCAGAACTGCTGCATTCTAAACTCCCCCCTCTCATGTCATCAGTCCTCAGTCCGAAAGAATGTAGCCAGCCCTCCCCATTGCTAATCTACGCTGTATTCTGTGCACACTGTGGGGCTTTTCTTTATTTGAACGCTACTGACATTTTAAAATTATGTTTTTAAACTAATTTTCTACTTCATTTAATGCAACACTGATAAAGTATTCTAGACACCCTCCCTTTCAAGATATTCTTTCTGATTGCTATTCTGCTTTTGAATACCATTTTACTGTTTAGATATTAATAATTTTTTTTAAAGTACTGGTATTCCTCTTAACATACTTTCTGATACACCCTCCCACACTTTGGTCAATTCCTCCTTCAGTTCTCCATACTTTGTGTTCATTTTTTTCCCCCATAATTGAATTATGAACATGCCATCCAGCCTAAATCTTCACTTTATTTTTCACATTAATCCCAATGGTCTGGAACAAGCTGATAAGTAGTGAGCTGCTCATATTCACAGGCAGTGGGTCTGCGCTAGCTTTCGTCAGATCTTTAAGCTGCAATTTCCTGAACAAAATCAGTTCAAGTCTTCTCAGCAAGGTTGTATGTAGCCCAGGTTGTATGTTGTATGGAGCTCCTTCCCTGAGGGGTGATTTGATAGAGGTGTATAAAATTAGATGGGTATAGATAGAGTGAATGCAAGCAGGCTTTTTCCACTGAGGATAGGGGAGGAAAAAACCAAAGGTCATAGGTTAAGGGTGAAGGGGAAAAGTTTAAAGGGAACATTGGGGGGGGAACATTTCAACATCAAATTCTCCAACTTCCGGTAATTCCCTCCCTCTCCCTTCCCCCATCCCACCTTCACTCTGTCTCCTCTTCTAGCTGCCTATCACCTCTCATGACTCTGCTTTCTTCTACTACCCATAGTGCTTTCCCCTTAGATTCCTTCTTCACCTCTCCTGCCTATCCCCTGCTTCCCCTCCCCCACCCCTTGATCTTTCCTCTGATTGGTTTTCCACCCTCCCCCCACCTTCTTTATAGGGCCCCTGCCCCCCTTCTTTAGTCCTGACGAAGAGTCTCGACCCGAAACGTTGACTGCTCCTTTCAACGGATGCTGCCCGACCTGCTGAGTTCATCCAGCTTGTTTGTACGTCTTGAACATTGGGGGGGAGGGCATCTTCACGCAGAGAGTGGTGGGAGTGTGGAATGAGCTGCCAGATGAAGTGGTAAATACGGGCTCAGTTTTGACATTTAGAAAAACTTGGACAGGTATATGGATGAAAGGGGTTTGGAGGGATATGGCCCAGGTGCAGGTCAGTGGGACTAGGCAGAAAAATGGTTCGGCACAGCCAAGAAAGGCCAAAAGGCCTGTTTCTGTGCTGTAATGTTCTGTGGTTCTAGCACAAAGCCTTTCTGGTGTAAATGGTCCAACCATTTGATAAGGCTTAGATCCAACCTCCTGCCAAAACTAATAAATTTAGATTTTTTTAAATTAAAAAAATCTATTTTAAAATATAAAAAATTGAAACATGATAAGCAACTAAAGTCAATGTAGTTACTTCAAAATACGTTAAGTGCATTAAACTTGCCTCTCCGGCTCTCTGCTATTCCCCCATTAACATTAATGGTATTGTTGAAACATCACCTGCTGTAATCTGGTGCAGTTCAGCAAGAGAAATTTACAAATTAACTGCTGGGACAATGGCAGGGAGTGGCCACTCCAATGCTAAATCTCACAGGCTTCCAATAGCTGGGAGATGACTAGCAGGAACTCTCGGGGAGTTCAAGTCCTGTAGAGGAGTTTCAGAATTTGTGATACTCGAGTGGGAAACGCCATTGCTCAACTGCAAGCATCTCTCTGAAAAATCCAACATTACATTTTTGATAGCCTCATGAGCTGGAGAAATGTTGCTTTTCCCCACGTGATTTGTTTTTTTCTGCTAATTGGCTGTTTTGAAAGTATTTTTATAATGGGTTCTATTGGGTTTCTGTGCTTTATGGCTGCTTGTAAGGAGATGAACCTCATTGTAATATACCTGGACTAAACTGAAATCAACTCCCCTTTGAAGGCCTTCCTTTACTGTTTAACTTGCTAACATTAGAGTCAAATCTACTGGGCCAAATGACTTATGTTCCTTTTGAAATCAGCCCAAGGATTTTTTGCATTTTTTTTTTTGCCACTTTTCCAGAACCATACATATTGTGAGCATCATTTTCCCAAATGCTCCTAAAATAAAAAATGATCTTCTCTGGCTTCCAGATTAAAACATAGACTGCTTCATTCCTCATTGGGAAAAACAATCCATAAAGGCAACAGTTCATATGCAAACTTTAAGCATTTCCCATCTTCACTCACAGTCCTAATATTCTTTTCCAGATTTCCACAAATGTGTTCATCTGCACCCCATTATTTGATAGCTTCTAAGATAACCTAGCAGCATATTAGAGCCTCTTTTTCCATTGCTCTGACTGATATTGTAAGTATATCGTTACCCTCTCATTGCCAAATGGTATACTTATAATATTTTCAGCATACAGCCACTGTATGTCAATGAGAACGAACACTGCTTTCTTTCCCTGGAAAGAATGACCCATTCTGAGCTGTTCTGAAAAATCTTTATCTGCAGTAAACACACTGCAAAGTGACGCCAATACAAGGGGCCCAAGTACAATACTGTGTGTGTGAAATGGGGTTAGTAGCATTGGAATACAGCCAGATGAACTATCCAGTGTTTAACCATATCACACCAAATGCTCATCATCAACTATGATCAGTACTACAAAAAGGGACTTAAATAAATTACTTTTACTCATTATAATGAAATAGGACAACATCCAAATTTTAAATTGTTTGTTCATTAAGTGCCATATCGTATGACACAGGCAATCACAGCCTTTCCATGACCATGATTGTTCTTGGCAATTTTTTTTCCAGAAGTGGTCTGCCATTGCCTTCGACTGGGCAGTGTCTTTACAAGACAGGTGACCCCAGCCATTATCAATACTCTTCAGAGATGTCTACCTGGCGTCAGTGGTTGCATAACCAGCACTTGTGCTATGCACCAGCTGCTCATACGACCATCCATTACCTTTGCCCGTGGCTTCACGTGACCTTGATTGGGTGGGCGGGGGGGAAGGGCTAAGCAGGTGCTACACCTTGCCCAAGGGTGACCTGTAGGCTAGCGGAGGGAAGGAGCAGCTTGCACTTCCTCTGGTAGAAACGCATTCCACTCTGCCACGCTAAATTTAAAATCACTCACTAAACAACAGAAGCATTAGCAGAACAATTGAAGGAGATAATATTGTAAAAATGATTTCCTCACTCAAACCCATTTGATAAAACACTTCTAGTACATATCTGATCCTGTGCATAGATTGCATAAAAGGCAATTAACTGAGTTAGCAAGTAATAATATGCATTATATTGATCTTGTGTGCTGTGCAAAGCATTCTGCAATGTAAATTGTCCAGACTGGCATGTTTTAAGGCAATAAAGAAGCCATTTATTTGTTTATTATTAATTTAAGTTTCTTTCCATAACCAATCTAAATAACCACTAAGACCTCAATTAGGATAAAAATCTGAACAAGGAAGAATCAACCAGGAATCCTCTGATGTAACTACCTCAGGATCAAGATGCCAAAGCACCATATCAAATAGGTTCAAGGGTAACCCCAGTTTCCTCAGCATCAAGGTGCAATGGAACAATACAAACCAATACTTTGATGCAACCTGTATACAGCATCTGCAGTTTTCAGAGTGATATCAAATTCTTACCTGAATCACTCTGACCAGAGTTTCTGGGTACTTCTGGAAGACTGATTGAAAAGCACTGGCTGGCAAACGCAGAACAGTGGACGTGCATAAGGCCCGTGCGGAGACGGTTTTATAAGGAGCAGGGTAACCCTAGAAATGCAAAAAGAAAACTGTTACTTACACAAACTAATACTTACTGTTCAATGGTGCTTAATTTCATCCAATCAAAGTAACTAAAGGAATCCGTGAGTTGTGGCTTAGGAGGATCTGTCAGAGTAACTGTTGTGCTAATTTTGGACGGCACACCTTGCGGCCATGGTGTGCACGTGGAGCAAATGAATGGCCAGGTAGGGTGTCAATCAGTGAGCAGGTTTGGCCTGGAAGGAATTAAGCTCCTCAAATGTTGTTTGGCCTCTGTTCATCCAGAGATCTACAACATTCTCCTGCCTTGCGTGGGACAGAAGATCACTGGAACACAAGAGTGTGACCCAAAATGTCTGCATTCACTATGATACCTATTAAAGGGGACTCACTGATGGCAATGCCATTGATTGTTAAGGGTAGATGGCCTAAGTCTCTCTCGCAGGAGATGGTAATTGCTTATTGTGGCATGAACATTCTTGCCACTTATCATCTCCGGTTTGATTATTGTCTAGCCATTGCTGCTTGCAAGTAAAAACTATTTCATAAAACATAAACACACAACAGTACAGCACAGATCAGGCCCCTCAGCCTACAATGTTGTGCTGACTCTTTAACCTACTCCAAGATCAATCTAATCCTTCCCTCCCACATAACCATCCATTTTTCTTTCATCCGTGTGCCTATTTAAGTTCCTTAAATGTCCCTAAAGTATCTGCCTCTACCATCACCCCTGGTAGTGAATTCCATGCACTTACCAATGTGTAAAAACTTACCTCTGACATGCCCCCTATACTGTATTTCAATCATCTCAAATTTATGTTCTCTTGTATTAGTCATTGTTGCCCTGGGAAAAGGGCTCAGACTGTCCATCCTATCTATGCCCCCTATCATCTTATACATCTTCATCAAGTAGCCTCTCATCCTCCTTCGCTCCAAAGAGAAAAGCCCTGGCTCACTCAATCATTCCTCATGAGGCATGCTCTCTAATCCAGGTAGCATCCTGGTAAATCTCCTCTGCACCCTCTCTAAAGCTTCCACATCCTTCCTATAACGAGATGACCAGAAATGAACAGAATACTTCAAATGTGTTCTGACCAGAATTTTGTAGAGCTCCAAGATGACCTCACAACTCTTGAACTCAATCCCCTGACTAATAAAGGCCATCACACCATTTGCCATTTTAACCACGGATTACAAACGGAATTGAAAATTGTTCTGTATGAAACAAACATTCCCACTATTAACTTCACTTTGGAAGGTCAGTCACTGTTAAAATGGCAGAAGATCATTGGGCTGAGAATATTGCCCAAGGATTGAACAGCTCCTGAAGTGACATTCTTGTGCCCAGATGATTGACCAACAACTCCAAACATCATCCTTTCTGCCAAGTACAGCTCCAACCATCTATTATAAATCAAATTCAGTTAAACAAATTTATATTTATTATTAATTTTAAAAAATACATAATTATAAAATCAGTTTGTGCCTTCACAACTAGTGATTTCATTTTTGTCAAGGCTTCCTATTCCCACAATGTTAGTCAAATGCTTCCTTGAGGTCATTCTCACCTCTCCTCCTTTCTGATGAAAGCCAAGTTAGTATTAGTAAGTCACCATCCGTTATTTTGCTGATGATTGAGGTCATTAGCTAGGTTGGATTTTTCTGCATCTATGAGCAGAATACACTAGGCCAATTTAACATTGTCAAGTAATGGTACAATATCAGTTCCAGCTTCAGGTACTTTTGTAGGACAGATTTTCAGTACTGGGTGGACAACCGAAAATGCTTCTGATCCATTCAACCCAAGCAAGGAGAATGAAAGCAAGCAACATCTCTGCCACAGGATGCCCAAATAAATTTTACAGATAAATAAGTGGCCTGGTATTGCATCTGCTGTAGTCATTTAGAAAAGCCAGCGTTTACACACAATGTGAATTTACAGCCAAACTCTCTCTCTCTCTCTTCCCATTGTGGTTGATTGAGGAATATTTGTTAGCCTTAAAAAAAGTTATGGCCTTTTTCATGCCTACCTCAAAGGTCACAATGGACACTGCTTCACCCAATCCAAGAGGGATACAATCCCCATCAGCACAGAAATCGAGTCAGCCAAGATCATATACTCAAGTGTGCATTTGGGAACTTGGCCACATAACCTTCTAATTCAGAAGGCTAAACTGGTACTATTTTGGAACATTGATTCAATATGAAATATGCAGTCTGATAAATGCCAGTTTCACAATCCACTGCAACTTTGAAAAGAAGTGATGTTTTCCGTGATGCGTTCTCATCCAATGTAAGAGATATATTTGCCTGATTATATCAGAACTCAACACAGAAATGCAGTGCTATTCAATCAAAATAAATGAGATCCTATCAGATAATTGAACTGTCTGCTACAGACCATAGAATCTTCTGACTAACATAATTATGTCATAAGCACAACCATAACTGTTATTCATACAAAATCTTAAAATTTCAAGTTGTTTAAGAAGCATTAATTGGTTCCTGATCAGTTCTCTATCACTTCTAAAGTTTGTGAAATCCAGCATGTTAGAATTACAGATCTTAAATGTTATTAGGAATGGCATCTGCCATTTCCTCTTCTTGTCTGGGGGGGGGGAGGGGCCCTTGGAAACGGCAAGCTGCTGCAGCACAGGTCAATGGATACGTTTCAGCCTGATACAGCTGAGAATCACAACTGCTTCCAAGGTCTGTACAATGAATGAACTATCACTGCTTAAAACTGACGAAAACAACGCTGATTGTGGCTGCACTTCTTCCCGGATTCCACATAGGAAACATAGCTGCAGGTCAGGGATACAAGTGCGTTTACGGAAGTGGGGTCTTAAACTCCCAATACCAACTAACTTGCTGGCAAATGTACAGTCTCTAGTAAATAAAATCGAAGATCTCAGAGCTAGGATGCTGTATCAGAGGGATATTAGGACCATGTGCGTCCTTCATTTCACGGAATCCTGGTTAACCTCTTTCGTACTTTCCATAGTGGATGCAGCGATTCAGATTCACCATCAGGATAGGACTGTTAAATCTCTCAAAAGTAGAGGTGGAGGTGTATGCCTCATGATCAACTCCTCTTGGTGCACAAATGTATCAGTGTTGTCTTAGTGCTGCTCACCAGACCTGGAACATCTCGCAATCAAGTGCCGTCCATTTTACCTGCCGCAGGAGATTTCTGCGATCCTTTTGGTAGCAGTGTACATTCCACCTCAGGCCAATGTCAAACAGGCGCTAGATGATCTGAGCAATATGATCAATATGCATGAAAAAGCACATCCTGATACCTTCAACATCATTATGGAGGATCTTAACCAGGTCAGCCTGAAAAGTCACTGAATAATTACCATCAACAAATCAATTGTAGTACCAGAGGAAACAACACACTGGACCACTACGATCAAGAGTGCTTACTGTGGTATCCCACACCCTCACTTCAGGAACACTGATCACCTGGCTGTACTTCTATTCCCTGAGTACAGGCAGAGACTGATGACTGCAGCACCAGTAGTGAGGACCAAAAAGGTATGGACAAGGGAAGCACAGGAGCACTTACAAAACTGCTGTGAATCAGTGGACTGGTCTGTAATTAGGGATTTATCTTCAAACCTGGATGAGTATGGCACAGTTACCGACATCAATAAAACATGCTGTACATTCCCAATCAAAAGCTGAGGATGAACCAGGAGGTTCATCATCTGCTGAGGGCTAGCTAGATCTGTGGCATTTAAGTCTGGTGACCCAGGTCTGTACAAGACCAGGTATGACTTGCGGAGGGCTGTTTCAAGAGCAAAGAGACAATTCCAAGCGAGGTTGGAGATGAAATCGGATGCACGTCAACTCTAGCAGGACTTGTAGGACATTACTTCCTACAAAGTGCAACCAAGTAACATGAGTGGCAGCAATGCCTCACTACCAGATGAGCTCAACGCCTTCTATGCCCACTTTGAAAGGGAGAATATAACTACAGCTGTGAAGACCCCTGTGATCTCTGTTTCAGAGGCCGATTGTCAGGCTGTCTTTAAGGAGGGTGAACCCTCGCAAGGCAGCAGGCCCCAATGGAGTACCGTTTAAGGCTCTGAAAACTTGTGCCAACCAACTTGCAGGTGTATTCAAGGATGTTTTCAACCTGTCACTGCTACAGTCAAAAGTTCCCACCTGCTTCAAAAGGGCAACAATATACCAATGCCCCAGATAAGAGGTGTGCGCTACCTTAGTGCCCTGTAACACACAAATCTACGGTGATGAAATGCTTTGAGAGGTTGGCTGCGGCTAGAATGAACTCCTGCCTCAGCAAGGACTAAACCCACTGCAATTTGCCTTTCACCACAATAGGTGCAAACTCAATGGCTCTTCATATGACCTTAGATCACCTGGCCAATACAAACACCTATGTGCAAATGCAGTTCATTGACTCAGTGTTTAATACCATCATTCCCACAGTCCTGATTGATAAGCTACAGAACCTGGGCCTTTGTACCTCCCCCTCCAATTGGATCCTTGACTTCTGAACCAGAAGACCACAATCTGTGCGGATTGGTGATAATATCTCCTCCTCGCTAACAATCAACAATAGCACTCCTCAGGGGTGTGTGCTTAGATAGCCATGACTGTGTGGCTAGGTATAGCTCAAATACCACCTATAAATTTGCTGATGATACAGCCGCTGTTGTAAAATTGCAGGAAGAGATGAGAACGTGTACAGGAGCGAGTTATACCAGCTAGTTGAGTGGAGTCGCAGCAACAACATTGCACTCAATGTCAGTAAGACAAAGGAGCTGATTGTGGACTTCAGGAAGGGTAAGGTGAGGGAACACAAACCAATCCTCATAGAAGGATCAGAAGTGGAGAGAGTGAGCAATTTCAATTTCCTGGGTGTCAAGCTCACCTAACCTGGTGCCAATATATCAATGCAGCTATAAAGAAGGCAAGACAGTGGTTATATTTCATGAGTTTGAAGAAATTTGGTTTGTCACCTAAAATACTCAAAAATTTCTACAGATGTACCTTGGAGAGCATTCTGACAGGCTGCAACACTGTCTGGTATTAGGGTGGCTACTGCACAGGACTGAAAGCTACAGAATGTCGTAAAATTAGTCAGCTCCTTCTTGGGTACTAACTTCCATAGTATCCAAGACATCTTCAAGGAGCAGTGTCAATCACGCAGGACACGCCCTCTTCTCACTGTTACCGTCAGGAAGGAGGTACAGCAGCCTGAAGACACCCACTCAGCAATTCAGAAACAACTTCTTCCCCTCTACCATACAATTCCTAAATAGACATTGAACCCTTGAACACTACCTCACTTTTCCTTTAATATATATTATTTCTGTTTTTCTGAGTTAAAACAATACTTGGTTCTTACCATGGATAGAGAAAGTCCAACCATGTAGAACATATACATACAATATGACACATCATCTGAATCATTCGTTATTAAGTACTGATGATGATAAACTCATTAGAAAATACAACCAGAAAGACGAGGCATCAATAATATTATGCTGGGCTAACATTTAGGACTAGCTGCGTGACCGGATGGAAGGAAACCTTTTGAAACCCATCAGTAGCTAGATTCTAAAAGACTGATTAGGTTCAAGCAAATTTAAACCAGATAGCAAGTACCAGTGAAAGACTTCTCCATTTCTTCCCCAGAATGGAATGAGCTGTGGATCTGTTACAAACGGCTCAGTGCTTTAAGCTCTTTGAGATGGAAGTGGGATTCAGCCACAATTCCTGCAGCTATCCACTACCCAGTCACCACTGCTAAAAGTTCCATTGGTGTGTGCTGAGTGCAGGCAGGTTGTGATGCATCTCAAACATGCCAACACACCTTGCATAGGATCATTTATTCTGAGTGAAATATTGGAAAGCAATTGGTGCTCAAGAAGCAAAGAAAATCAGGAACAGACTTTTTCTTTGAAGAGCACATCTCACAATGCTCTGAATGCATCATCAGTGATGTAACCTGGGGTTATCAGGTGTTTCAGGTTTTTCAACATCAGACACCCTCACCTAGGCAATGCAGTCGTGGTTGATCAAGCCACAACTTGTGTTCAGGTAGCATGCGCTGCAGATCCTGTGAAGAATAATGGTTACGTGCAAAAATGCTAATCTTTTGCAATAAAAAGTGAAAGATAGAACTACCAAAAACCCAACACAAGTATCATTCTGGATCTTAAAAGGTTAAAGGTGAACATGTCAAGATGGAGTGGTTGGTGAGGCCGATATATATTTAAGGCTACTAGCAAAGCTGAGAACGATACAGAAAACTATGACTAAACGGGGCAGTAATTAGGTTTCAAAAATTGATAAAGGAAAATGTAGAAGAAAATGTAATATAATAAAATGTAATGCATAATAAAAACACTAGAAGCCACTTTCCATTTTATTCTATAATTAATGAAAGCCTGAGTACCACTGTCAGAACAAAATACAAATCCAAACTGCCCAACAAGAACTACGTTCAAGTTATGTGGCTTACTCCTTAATAAAATTGCCTTGTTGTGGTGCATTATTGACTCACCGTGATGACATCCAGTATACTGAGGAGACTGTGCACACTGTCACCCGGCAACACTTCTTTCACCACAACCTCAGTGCCATCCTGATCAAGAGCAAAATGAAGACATTTAATTATTTGTAACAGCTTGACATTTTAAAATTCATAATCTGAAGACATAAACTCTAATGATTCTAAAATATTTTGATTAGCCCTGTTTTGTGGGAAATGCAAGACAACATAACTCCCCAAATTAAGGGCACCAATTCTTAAAATGGCAATAGAATACGACAAGAATGAGGCTGAGGTAATTTCTTCATTTCTTTGTTTGCATCTTTCTACATTCCCAAACCTGCTTTTCTCTTCCTTTACATGAGGTTCATATGTTAAATGTGTTGTAAGGATCAAGAAGATTCAAAAATTAATTAATGATTTCTGTTTCTAGTAAAACTGGCCACAGCTAGACCAAGTTATCATCCTTACCTTCTTAGGCAAGCAATGAAACTTGGAGCTTAAATGAAACAAAATCAAATTGCAATTATACAGAGCACTTAGAACAGGCCCTGTTTTGACTATACAGTGGATTCAAAAGGGAAATAACATTGTCGAGGGATGCCAATCAGGCTTTGTGTTCCTTTATTCAAATGGAAGCACCAGCAGAACCAAGCTCAGAACATGGTAAAATGGGCATCTTTATAAATGCATCAATCAGTTGGCCTCCACTGCACTAAAGGTGATACACAATTCACTATTAAGTCTTATTCATGGCAAAAAATTGAGAGTACAATCAGCCCAGTACTTGATCCACATTGACACTCATGTGCTGCTTGTCAGAAGTGATATCATCGTCCAAAAGAAACATTAAATTAAGATAATATCTACCTGTTCAGTTGGTTAAATTAAGCTATAAAAATTTATTTACATATTGAAGGAGGGAACCTTAGTTCTCCCAACATACTAATTATCGCTACTCCTTCAATCAACATAGAAAAAAGATTTCATCTCGATTGTTTGGGGATTATAATATGTACAACGTGGCTGCCATATTTATTTTACATGTCAAGTCCTTGCAAGCATTAACAATACATTTAAATTCTATTAATATAAAATTATAGGCATACACCCCTACGTTTCCTGCTTATAGAGTTCACATATTTTGACATTATATGTATACAAGGACACAGCCAAAATAAACAAATGCATTTAAGTTTAATCAGCTTTAGTTTTGAGGAGTTAATCAGCTGGTCAGTTTGAGCAAGAAAGATGAGAAAGTCAGTAATGATGATTTATAACAATGGCTGTCAGTTTGAATGTTGGGGATGCTGGTAACATTATAGAGTTGAATTAACATGGACAGAGCTCTCAATAACACAATGGGAACTCTGACAGAAATATCACCAATAGCTGTCTGGAAGGATTTGCAATGCTTGACAATGTAATTAAACCCCTGTCATAGTTGAAGTATTTTAAACAATAAAGGGCTGTATGTCTATCCATAAGCTTATCGTTATCACACACATCAAATGGTGCAACTCCTCTCAAAGAACAACTTTAACATAACTACTGAAAGACAGAAGAAGCCAGACAATAAACGTATTAACTCTCAAATTAGTTGACTTAATGGGAGCTAGAATATAGCAGTGTTCAACTGTACGGGAACAAAACATTCTGAATGGTTAAATCTGCAGTGTGCAAGGGAAAAGCTTTCTTACATTCTCAGTGATGCAGAGTTCCAGCCTGCCTTCCTGTACCACATAGATGCTGTCATCCTGTTCTCCGGGACGGAAGATGTACTCCCCTTCATGAAGCTGCACGAAGAACATGTATTTACACAATTCCAGGAACAGTGGCTTCTCAAAGTGTCCCAATACCCTGCAAGTGTGAAGAACAAACAACATTCAGCACAAACAGCAGAATATGTTAATAATGGGACCAGATGCGTTGACAACTGCATATACAAAAAACAGACAGATGTGTGCGCAAGTTGGACTTGCCCTCAGAATATAAAACAGGGCACTTATGCTGGCTGTCATCTATGATTCACAGAGCTATAACCGCTAAGTAGTGGGGAGGTGAGGAAAAGCAAATGGGTGAAGGAGAACCAGAATGGGGAATGGAAAGAAAGAGGAAGGGTAGAAATTACCTCAGGTTAGAGAAATCGGTGCTCATGCCATGAAGTTAGAAGCCACCCAAGCCACCCAGATGGAATATGAAGTTTTGCTTTCCCAACTACCAATGGGAAATTTAATTGAAATGGGTGGCCAATGAGAAAACCTCCTTGTTGCAGACAAGGCAAAGGTGCCAGCAAAAATGCCCCCCATCTATGTGAGGGTCTCACCAATGTAAAGGAGGCCACATTAAGAGCACCAGATGTAATAGATGACTCCAGTCTCGCAGGTGAGAGTGTCGTCTCACATGAACAGACTGTTTGGGGCCCATGATGGTAGAAAGGAAAGAGGTGTAGGGACAGGTGTAGCACTTGTCCCTCTTGCCAGGAGGAGATCTGTGAGAAGGAACGAGTGGACAAGGGAGTCACAGAGACAGTAATCCCTATGGAACACAAAAAGGGGAGGAAGGTGTTTAGTGCTAGAATCCCACTGTAGATTACAGAAATTACACAGAATACTGTGCCAAATATGGAGGCTTGTGGGGTAGTGGATCAGGACAGGGTCTCGTGGGGTAGTAGGGCAGGACAACTAAGGTCACAAACTTGTAGGGTAGTAGATAAAGATGAGAGGAGCCCTATCACTGTTAAAGCGGAGGAAAGATGGGGTTAGGGCAGATGTGAAGGAAATGTAGGAGATGCAGGTAAGAGGAGAATCGATGATAGCAGAAGGGAAACCCCATTCTTTGAAAGAAGTAGAGGATCTCAGATGCTCTCGGATGGTAAACCTCATCCTAACAACGGATGCGGCAAAGACAGATAAACTAAAAAAAGAAAATTAATTTTTTTCACAAGCAGGGTGGGAAGAGGTGTAGTCAAGAGAACTTTCATGAACCTCTAGTTGGAGTTATCAGATGCCCAACAAGTATCCTAGCTATTTAAAAAAGAATCTATACAGTATAATTTTCTCTTTTCTCTCCATTAAACTCAAAAGCAGAGATTATCCTTAACCATTGGATATAGAACATAGAAATCTACAACACATTACAGGCCTTTCAGCCAACAATGCTGTGCTGACCATGTAACCTACTCTAGAAACAGCCAGGAATTTCCCTACCCACAGCCCTCTATTTTTTCTAAGCTCCATGTACCTATCTAAGTGTCTCTTAAAAGACTTCTAATTTATTCATTTTTCAGGATCTGGGCATCACTGGCAGGGCTGGTTTTCATTCTGAATTGCCTGAGGTTCTGCTGAGATGTCTACACGAGTTGCTCTAGCCTTTATGGTGGGTACTACTGGGTAGGGTGTACCAGAATTTATAACTCATTATGATGAACCTCTCAAAGTTCTCTTGACTACACCTCTTCCCGCCCTGCTTGTGAAAAAAAATTAATTTTCTTTTTTTTAGTTTATCTGTCTTTGCCGCATCTGTTGTTAGGATGAGGTTTTTCCTCTTCATAAAGGATCTAAGGGCATTTACCTTTATTCTGAGGTTGTACCCTCCTAGTCATGGAAACATTCTCTTCGTGTCCACTCTATTCAGTCCTTTCTGTATTTGGTAAGTTTCAATGAGATTCCCATCAATGCTCGTGAAGCCTATCGAAAACAGATTCAGACACCAAACACTCCCTGTATGCTACAATGTACTTGGGACAGCTTTCAGAAAATGAGGAAGCTTTGATAGCTCAAACACAAGACCAACCTATGTCACTTTATCCCAAATCTCTCACCTACAAGTTCTATCCTCTTAGAAAACTGTCCACGGTACTCTTCAGATAAAGCATCAATCAAGCTATTTTTTGTACACGGGGTTTAACAGCAAATGTAGGCAGATGACTCACTAATTCATTTATCCTAGCAAGGTCTGCTTAGATCTTCACACATTTTGCGATTTTTAAACAAGAATCCAAGTGGTCTTCTGCTGTTTCTCATCTGACTACTGACCCAGTTATCTCAACACAAAGCTGGGACTGAAGCCAGAGCCTTATAAACTTTGTCCCCAATACTATCCCACGCTATAACATTATAATCAGGTCAACCAGAAGCTGGACTCAGATACATAAAAATTTTAGCAGCTTGAATACAATACTGAAATTGACAGAATCTGTGAAAAACTGGAGAGAACGTATAAAATATTAAAAACATTAACTATTCATTACTTGAATTAAGTTGCTGCCTTTTCCTCGCATGCCAATCTAAATAAAGTTTGTAACCTGTTACATTTGGGTATTTGGTGCACAAGACTCTAGAATAATTACACACATTTGTGCACTCATGGGTGGGAAATAAAAGTAGTAAGCTTCCCACCCTATGGTTACTAATACAGTATCTACTTAAACAAATACATAGGGTAGTGCTTGCTTGTTTGACTCTAGAATAGTTATTTCCTCGGCTCATCTTTACACGCTTTTTACTTATTAACCAATTTGTTGAAAGTACCAAGTGCCCGAATGTGGCTGGTTACAGACTGACATATGCATTTGTTATCTAGATTGGCATGTGAGGAAAAGGCAGCAAATTAATTCGAGGTTATGAAGAGTTTTTCTTTAATATTTTAGACTCGCCTTACAGCTTGTTGATGATTAAATACTAAATAGTTTAAAGTTTGCTCCAACTCAAGGAAGCATTTAAAATTTAATAAGCTTTCCTAGGATGCAGTTCTGCAAAACCACTGAAGTGGTAAAATAAAGATACCTGAGATCTTACCCAAAATCTTAAACATTTCTCATTTCTGCTGTAAGGAGTTTTTATGTTCTCCCTGTGACTCTCACTTTCTGAATAGACGTGCTGGTTAGGATAATTAAGTTGTGGGCATGCTACGTTGGCACTGGAAGCATGGCAACATTGCGGACTGCTCCCAGCATATTGCAAACAATGACACAAACACCATGTTTCACTGTAGTTTTCGATGTTTCAATGTGCACGTGATAAATAAAGCTAATCTTTCTCTTTAAAATAAGTGTTGCTATTGCCTTAAAATAGGTTTGTCAGAACTGGCAGGTTTAAGATAAACTCTCCAGCCACTTTATTTCACAGCAGACACCTTGCTGGCAACATTCTCTGTAATGACTCAAGTTCTCTTTAGCAAAAACTCATAAAATGCTGGAGAAACTCAGCAAGTCAGGCAGCACCGCTGGAGGGGAATAAACAGTCAACATTTCAGGAGGAGATCCTTCGCCAGAACTGAAAAGGAGGCACAAGCCAGAATAAAAAGGTGCGGGAAGAGGAGGAGTAGAAGCTACTAGGTCTTAGGTGAGATCAGATGAAAGGAATGGTGGGTGGGAAAGGGAAGGTATGGGGGAGAGGGAGAGATATGAAGTAAGAAGCTGGGAGGAGATAGCTGGAAGAGGTAAAGGGCTGAAGAAGGAACCTAAAAGGAGAGGACAGAGGACATGGAGAAAAAAGATGGAGGAGGGGATCTAGAGGGAGCTAATTGACATACGAGAAGAAAAGGGGTATTGTTCATGTCTTCTGATTGGAGGCTACCCAGACAGAAAATGAGGTGTTGCTCCTTCAACGTGGGCATGGCCTCCTCATGACAGTACAGGAGGCCATGGACCAACATGTCAGAATGGGAAGTCAAAATGAAATGCATGGCCTCCAGAAAATCCCACCGTTTGAGGCATACAGAGCAAAGGTGCTTGGCGAAGCAGACCCCAATTATGTCAGGCCTCACTGATGCAGAGAAGGCTGCAATAAGAGCATCATGGGTGAAGTGCTGCTTCATCTGAAAAGACTGTTTGGGACGAAATTCCTTTCTCTCCTTTTCTAAGAAGAGACCAACACATCTGTAATGAGTAGAGGAGTGTCACGGTGGTATAATAGATAGCGCAATGCTATTAAAGCTCGGAGCATTGGAGCTCGGAGTTCAATTCCAGTGCCATCTGTCAGGAGTTAGCATGTTCTTCCCGTGACTGCGTGGGTTTCCTCTGGGTGCTCCAGATTCCCATAATCCAAAGACATACTGGTTAGTATGTTAATTGGCCATTATAAATTGTCCTGTGATTAGGCTAGTGTTAAATAGTTGGGTTATTGGATGTACTGTATGTCTAACTAAAAACCAATAATACATATATTCCACTGTAAAATCAAAATACTGGCTTTTCCTCAGATGCCAAATCTACATTACTTTCAGCTCATAATGTGCCACATTTAGGATTTAAAAAAAACACACATAAAAATCAGCGCAAACAATAAATATTCCAGAGTCAAACAAGTAGACACAACCCTAGGTCTTAGGTATCTCATCCTTTATAGATATTAATGGATTGTAAACTTAGAGAGTCCAATTAGCTCAAGTCACCATTTCAAAAACTCAGCCAACAATGTCAAGATCTTGAAAGTGAATAAATAATGAACATGCTTTTCTCTCTTTCTATAGAAGTATTGTCAGCAGATTGTTGCTGTAGATTTGTAATTGTTTTACAAAGATCAGTTTCCCTTCAGCCTTTAGTGACATATAAGTGCACCATTATTCAGTTTTACATTAATTAATCTTTCAAAATAATTATTGTTCAACTACAGCAGGGCTGGTCTACACCGCACATCCCTCCAATTACCTTAGCTCCAAATGCCCATGACCAATGTCAAAATTTTCAATTGATTTTTACACCAAACATCTCTCTAGCTATCTGAAGACAATTTGTACCATTTGCTTTACAGACAAAAAGCTGGAGGAACTCAGTAGGCCTGGCAACATCTATGGAAAAGAGTAAAGAGTCGACATTTCAGGCTGAGACAACTTCATCAGGGCTCCACTGGCTCTCGGTCTGAAACATCGGCTGGACTCTTTTCCATAGATTCTGCCTGGCCTGCTGAGCTCCTCCAGCATTTTGGTGTGTTACTTTGATTTCCAGAATCTGCAGATTTTTTCTCGTTTGTACTCCTGAATTTTGTGTATTTTACTTTGCATTTCAGCATCTGTAGATTTTCTCTTGTTGGTACCATTTGTTATTCTATGTGAACACTTGGCATCATCCCAGAACTACCCAGCTCTGTTTGCAGTACTCAACATCAGAGAAGGAGGAAGTTCTCTCATCTACTCTGTTAATTTGTTTAATCATTTTAACCTTATATTGGATTATCTCTCAATCGTCTTTTTATAAGGAGATACAAGATTAATCCATGCAACCTAGTCATATAACTTAATCTTTATGACTCAAGTGTGGTGTATCAGTATGCACAATCTTCAAAGCCAATGACACGTTGCTGACGTTCAGTACTCAAAGTTGAATTGGAACTTTAGATCACAGCAATAAACTTCCTCTTTTTATTCCACCTCATGAGATAAGGAGAGATTTGAATTCATCTTTTGTACTCCTGAATTAGTTTTACGTGGAGATCAAGTAACTCTGTTAGTTCAACACTTGCCTTAAAATTGGGTTTTGTAATTCCCAATGCTCTTTGATCACTTTAGAGCCAAATTAAATGCCTAAAACAAGTAAAGAAAACAGATGCCTGAAGAAACAGAAGTGATTCAAAGCACAGGAGTGCACCATCATCCAGCTGCTCACTAAACTGAATAGAGGTACACCACGTCACTGAGTGCTAAATGGAAATTGATCTCTGCGAAACAAACTCAGAGCTACAGAACAAAACAATAACCCACCAACTGTACCTTTCTCCAAAAAGAGGGAAATAAGTTTATATTTTTAAAGCTTCATTTTCAAGAGTTGGACATCAGTGGCCAAGTATCTGAACTGTTGCAGTTCTGGTGAAAGCACCCCCACCTTGCTGTTTGGTAGGGGGCTCCAACCCTAAGTGGATGGGTGTTTTGCCGTGGTTGCTTTTCACTTGGTATGTTCTGTTTTGCTACGTTCTGCCAAGTGTAGTGGGCATGCTATGTTATCACCGAAACATGTGAAAACACTTGCCGGCTGCCAACAGCACATCTTTGGGTGTGTTAGTTGTTAATGCAAACAACACATTTCACTCAACACACACAAAATGCTGGTGGAACACAGCAGGCCAGGCAGCATTTATAGGGAGAAGCGCTGTCGACGTTTCTGGCCGAGACCCTTCGTCAGGACTAACTGAAAGGAAAGATAGTAAGAGATTTGAAAGTAGGAGGGGAGGGGAAAATGCAAAATGATAGGAGAAGACCGGAGGAGGTGGGGTGAAGCTGAGAGCCAGACAGGTGATTGGCAAAAGGGATACAGAGCTGGAGAAGGGAAAGGACCATGGGATGGGAGGCCTTGGGAGAAAGAAAGGGGGAGGGGAGCACCCGGTATACCATACATGTGACAAATAAATCGGAATCTCGGTCTGAATCTAGATCTAGTCATGATGACAGATTGAGATATTGTCAAATCAGAATGGAAATCTCATCTGGAGGGAATATGAAGGGATACTCCCTTGCACCTGTTTCTTTGTCCTTTTAGGTGGGATATGCTACCAAGGTGAAGAATTTTAAAGGCAGACATGCTGCTGCCATTGAACAGCAAAGGTGGTGAGGATGAATGATTAGGGTGGTTAAAGGAGAATCCATCAAGGAGGCTTCTTTGACTTGGAAGGCACCGATCTTCCTGAGAGTTGCTACAGCTGCACTTATCCATGTTAGTAGTGTGAGTCAACCAGCACTCCTCACATGTCCCTTGTAGATACGAGACAGACCTTGTAAGCGTCAGATGAACTCAATGGCATGCATGAGGCCAGTCCAGTTGAGTTCCTGGTCAATGAATGTCCGCAGATTATTGATGGTGGAGCCCTCAGCAACTATATTGTTAGGGATGAGGGTGATCTTAGAGCCTTCCCTTCCCATTAGCACCACCATTCATGAAAGTATGTGGTAGAATATGAAATTTTAATCCTAATCGTTGTGAAGATGCTTAGTTCAGCTTATTACATTTTCTTAAATGTGCTGTTTAGAAAGCAAACAGTTACATATTGGCTGGGCTAGCACCTCATCGTTTCTCTGTGTGGCTAGATATGCACTCAGCTATCTGTACTGAACCAAGGCTGACAGTACTGGGGGGTGTATCCAGAGATACCGGCCACATGACAGATGCACTGCCACCTGGCTGGTCGGAGGACACACCACATGCCAATCAACATTTGGTCCCTCCCAACTAATCAATGCACACCTAAATTACTGGTCACCTTAATTGGATTATCTCACCCAGCCCCATGCTTTAAAAGGTGAGACTTGCCCTTGGTGAGCTCTTTCTTACAGACCACCACATTAGAGGTAAGTGCATTGATTTATGCTTGGGAAGGTCTATCGTTTGTCCTGGTAAGGGAGCTGCAGCTATCCAAGGTCAAGGGGGATAGCTGTTGTAGTGCTTTTCCCTTGTTCTTTGTTTGTGTAACCGTACCCTGTCCCCACACTGCTTCCTGTGTATTGTAGTTGCTTGTGTTGACCCGACTTCCCCTTGTAAATAAATTCCTTATTATTAAAACTGTGTGTGTCCAGGCCTCTACTGTTGAGACTTAAAGAACCAGTTATTTTCCATCACAACAGGAGGGGGGGGGGGGGGGGGGGTAAGGGGTCTGCCAGGCCATATGGTTACAGATTGTGGTGGTAAACATTTCTGCTGCTACTGAGTGCCCACAGTGTCTCTCAGACACCCAAAAGAAGTTTTCAGCTGCCAGATCAGTCCTGAGTCTATCCCATTTAGCACATTTGTAATGCTAGATAATACCATCATGGAAGTCTTTGGGAACAATTTTGTTTCTGCTAGGACTGTCCAATGTCACTTCTACCCATGCCATAGGTAGACAAGCAAGGATGAGGTTCACCCTTCACCTTGGTTCACTCACAGTTGTCATAAAACCATCTGGTAGCTATGTCCTTCATGACTCAGCTGGTTTGGTCTGTGACGATGCTACCAAACTGGTGCTAGACACAGAAGCACTGGAAGTAGCATCAAAATGCTGAATAACATGGTACGATACTGCGTCATTAGCTGACAGAAGATAGCAAATGGCAATAAGGTTCCTTGCCACGAGATATCATGGTGGCAGTCAACTTTGGTGACTCCCTCTTGCCTGCACCCACTGTGCCAGCATCTCTGGTGGGTCTGTTCTGCTGGTAGAACAAGACAAATTCGGGGATTGCGATGGAGGAATCTGGCTGCCACTTAACCAGTCAGGGAGACAGCATGCCAGTTTAGGCATCTGTCCCAAATGTTTTTGAGATGATCTCTGCAAGATGATTTGGACTGGGAATGCAGAGTTTGGGTTCATCGGGTTTTATTCTGCAGCGGTACAACTGAGTGGTCTATTTGGTCACTTCATACAGCTTTAATAATCAATCACATGCTGAGAGTCAGGAGTCACATACAGACCAAACTCTGCAAGGGCAGCAGTTTTCCTACTTTGAAAGGCATTAGTGAAACCAGATAGATTTTTAAAAATAAGTATCAGGTAGTTCTATAATGGTCATAATTACTAAGGCAAGTTGCCGTTTCTTTCCAAATTCAAGATTAGTTTGTGAATTTAATTTCACAGTGGGATTTGTATTTGTCTTTAAATTACTGGTTTAGGATTCTGGCTGTCTCACACTCAAAGCTTCAGTAAATCTAACAGCATAATTAGTTTTCAAGTGCCCTTCAAATTAATTTACTTTAATTTAAGCCTGCTCCTTCATCCACCTAAGATGGGGAATGTGTAAGGGAGAATAGATTGCTTTAATTTTAGACAATTAATTCACATCCCATTCTCTATTCAAACCTGAAATTTAAGTTATCAGATGAGGAGTAGATCTTTCATTTAATTTCCTGCTAAGACTACACGCTCCATTGTGTTTTGACCTTGCTCCTTTCCTACCTTAGAAACATGCTGCTCCTTAGCAGCAAATTGAATACACCAGCTACACTTCATCCAGGCACCATATTGCTCTCTTAGTGCCCAAGCCAAAATTTCCCCCAACAAACTCCTTGCACCATCCTTAATCATCAGCACAAATCTTTTCCAGGTCCTCGGACGCAGATTAAGAGAACCTATTCACTTATTAGATCCTGAGTCCAAGTTTCCTGCCCCATATTGCCTCCAACTCTTACTTTCACACTCATTTCAATTCTATCGTTGTCACCATTCCATAGCTGATAGCTAAACCCAATCTCTAGATCCATCCTGCTTCTCCATGTCTCCTAATTTGTACCAACTTCCAAGCCTGAGAAGTTCCACTTTTAAATTTCTTTTCCCCATGTTGAGATGCCTCCATTGTCATGCCTGCACCAGTTCCTTCTGTCATCCCTGCAATCAACCACCAACTCAGTTTCTTTTATCTTTGTTGCACTATTATGGCCATGATTTGAGATCTTCAAGAAAAACAAAATCTCTGGAGTCCCCTCCATACTTTTGCCACCTTTTCCTCTTCCTTTGTTCCCAAAAAGCAATCACCCTGATTAAGATTTGAGTACCTATTCTAATGTTGGCTCAATGCTGCTGAATTCTCAATGAAACACAGTGCCTTGAAAAAGTATTCAGCCCCCACCCCTTTGTTCACATAAATGACTGTTTTGATTTTGATCAATTTAACTGAAAATTTTTGTTTGTGTATCACATGCTCCTTTTTTCCTAATAGAGCACGAACAGAAAATTGTAAAGCACGAAAAACTAAATATTCAAAAACTGAAATGTCAGCAGTTCAAAAGTAGTCATCTCTCTTTGCTCGGTATTTAGTTGAATCACTTCTTGCAGCTATTACAGCCAGTAATCTTTTTGGACAAGTTCTATTAGCTTGCACAACATGATGGAGCAAGATTTGCCCATTTAATCCTTCCAAACCGACTCAAGCTGTGCTGGATTAGTTGGGTAACAGTGGTGGACAGCAATTTTGAAGTCTTGCCTGAGATGTTCGATCAGGTTAAGGTCAGGACTCTGACAGGGGCACTCACAGACATCAGTTTTCTTCATCAGAAACCGCTACATGGTTGCTCTGCCAGTGTATTTTGGGCCATTGCCCTGCTGAAAGATGAACTTCCTCACCAGTTTAAGCTTTGTGGCAGAGGCTATCAAGTTTTTATCCATGATCTCTCCGTACTTAGCAACGTTCTTCTTCCCATCAACCCTGACCAGATTTCCAGTCCCTGCTGCTGAAAAGCATCCCCATAGCACAAGGGTTCCCAATCCTTCTTATGCCATGGACCAATACCATTAACCATGGACCTGAGGCTGGGAACCTGGCAGCATAGCATGATGCTGCTCCACCATTCTTCACAGTAGGGATGGTGTTACCTGGCTGATGTGCACTACTAGATTTAAGTCACATGTACCAGTTAGTGTTGAGGCCGAAAAGTTCCATTTCAGTTTCATCCAACCACAAGACCTTCTTCCACATCAAAATGAATATGCTTTTTTTTAAGCCAGGGCCTCTTCCTTGCTACTTTTCTATAAATACCCTTTTTGTGTAAGGCCTTGGAGACTGTGGAGCCATGGACTGCATCTGCAGTTGCAGCCACTGACTTCTGCAGTTCACTGTGCATGACTGTTGGCATCACAGTAGACTCTCACACAAGCCCCATTCTTCTCCGGGGACTAAATTTAGAGGGGCAGCCTGACTTAAGCAGTGTGGTTGTGGTTTCATATATTTTTTCCACTTTTTCATGAAGGACTGCACTGACCTCCAAGGTGTGTTCAGTGCCTTTGAGATGGTCTTGTATCCTTCCCCCAGATTTGTGCTTCTCTATTATCATTTCCCTGCCTTCTCTTGAATGCTTTTTCATCTTCATTTGGTTTGGTCCACTAAAAAATTACCATACTGTTGGACCTTACAGAGAGAAGGGGTATTTATTATTATGAATTCATTGAAAGCAGGTGATTCTTCAAATTTTCTACATCAACAAATTGGTTAAGTTGGTAAGGTAATACTGAATATTGCATTTGATGAAAGTTAGTGTAGTAATTACAAAGGGGTTGAATATATTTTCAGCCTCACAATTTTGGTTTTTAACTTTTAGTAAATTGTTGATAGGTTTTGGAATTTCTTATGATTTGACATGATGCACAATGATTTGTAGATTAGCTCAAAAATCCTACTTGAATATATTTTAAATTTAGAAAATGAGACAGTAAAATGTGGAAATAGTTGGGGAATCTTGCGGAATTTGACTACGCTACGGGTGCTTGTTTAATAAATTTCTTTTAATTCACTATGCTAGCAATGACATACCTTCTTGAACCCACTGCAATCCTTCTAGTAAAATTACTCACACAATGAAGGAATTTTAGCGTATAGACCCAGAGATGATGGAACATGATGTAATTCCACATTAAAGTGATGAGCAACTTGGAGACAACATATACTATGGGTGATGGCATCAATGTTGTATGTAGAAAATTGTGCTTAGTACAGCAGCAAGATGTTATCCTATTATTAGTGTCATCTGCTGATTATTGCTTAAATGTTTAGAGAGATACATGGTGAAACAGGCCCTTTAGTCAGGACTGACCATCAGTTACCCATCTGCATTAGCCCTCTATTAATCTTTTTTTTAAATATTCACTTACATTCTCAATAACTCTCCCAGATTCTACTGAGGGCAATTTCCAGTGGCCAACCAACCTACCCACATGCACCATTTTGGGAAGGGGCAGGAAATCCACAAAGTAACAGAGATCTTGGAAATTTCATGCTGACAGCAGAGGCCAAGGTTACATTTGGATCTCCAGCTCCACTACCTTCCACAGCAGCAAAGCTTCTGACATACCAAACATTTCCACACATTACAGCGCACTGTGAACATGGCCAGATAACAAACCGATAAAATGATTATACAGCTCAAAGCTCTATCCTTCCCAAATGCATGTCATAAGCAATTTAGAAACATATTACTCGTTACATTTAGCATTAAAACTAATCATGCCATTAACCTATATATGAAAGACAGAAATAAAGCGCTGAAATAAAAATTGGTGTGACCATTGAAAGCAATAGCGGTCCAGTTATCTTGTCCTGCTTCACTTCCATTTTCCCATTTTCATGCCCTGAATATGATGAACACTTCATCTTCTCATCCTGCTGGTATCTTCATTCAAAAGCGTCACTTGCCATTCCCACACCAGCACTATAGTTTAACCAGGAGCAGGCTCACAGTAAACTAGAATTTGGCACAATACTGTTGCTGCAATCTGACCAACTTGTATTAAAGTGGCATAATGGTACTGCAGTTAGCACAGCTCCAAAGAGCTGAGTTCAGTCCCAACCCCTGGTATCTGTGCAGACCACTCCACATTCTCCTTGTGTGTTTTTCACACAGATACCAGTTTCTTCCCACATTTCAAAGCTGAACTTGTAGAAAGCTGTAAAGCTACTCTCCAGTCCACCGTAAGTAGGTAGCAAAAGAATCAGGAGTTGATGGACATGTGAAAGAAAATAAACTGTAGTGCTATTGGGAAAATGAGAGGGGGAATAGGACTGATGGACAGTTTTCCCATGTTGGAATAGGCTCAATGGGTGAATGGCCTCTGTAGTATTAAGTACAACCAGAATAAGCAAGTTTGAGAAAATACAAGAGAAGATATAAAACTTCTTTCTGTACTTCCAAAAGTGCTTCACAGCTACTGAAATACTACTTGATCTCCAACATGCAGGAGACTGAACAGGACTTGGTAACAGTCTGTCTCCATAAACATCAGCATAACAAGTGACCAAATTATTGATTTTAACAGACATGGACAGAACCATATTGCTCTTCTGCCAGACTACGCTTACAGGACTGCCCAGATAAACAGATAACGTTTAATTTTAAAATGTCCATATTTCTGCATTATTATTTATTAACGTGTCTGAAGGAAAACAAAGCAAACATATTCAAAAGCAACAGAGCAATCATTGAATCTCAGCTGACACCATTGAAGCAATCCAACATTCTTTTGGCTTTGCAGTTTGCACTTTGTACTTTGCTGATTGTACCCAGTGCTGATGGTGAAGGAGACAAGGTGCTGAAACAAGCCAAAACTGCAACGATAGGCAAATGGAATTAGATTGAATGCAACTGCCTTAGAGGAGTGACAAACAATCTTAGTGATAACATTAATTCAGGTGACCTTGCAGACACAATTTTGAGTTTCCAGTCCGCTGCTTACCTCACATTTTTGAGCATATAAAGAACCTCAGAAGGCAAGTGGGAGTTTTTCACATCAAATTCAGTCAGATCAGCCTCGAGCAATGAGGAGGGAGGCTCCTTTGGCTGCAATATTGGAGGCTCCTTCTTGAGCCGGAGTATCCTACAAAGAAAAAAATAAACCGCATTAATATGCTAATTGGGAAGCTACAAGTTATTAACATTTTTCCTTTTATCTCTAATTTGCTTAAAGCAATTTCTATACATAATTACAACTGATGGCTTGAATAAACTGAATGCTACCACAATAACTGTCATAAACTATTGATGTGTTTTCACACTTGGTATAAAAACCCTTGGCACATCAACCACAACTGAAGACTCCTTTAACCAACTCTCAGTATCTTCAGCATAGTGATCAGAATCAGATTTATTGTCCCTGACTTTTAAAGCATGAAGTTTGTTACTATGTTTTCAGAATTCTTACCCAAATAATTGCATTTAGAGGCTATTGTGTTAAAAAGGGTCAACAGCTAATTCTGAGGCAAAATCCATTTGAGGGTCTGAGGGAAGAGATAATCAAACCTCAAAAGTTAAATAAAGCAAAAATAAAAGGATACTGGTCATCCACCAAGTCCAGACCTGCACAAGGATGACAATAAAACTTATCACAATACAAAAATAGGTGATGTTTCTGCTGTACCAGGACTCCAGTGTTACCCACCAATCCAAGCATATCTAGATAGCAGTGATAGGATTGGGCCGAGCCAGCATGGATTTACCAAGGGCAAATCATGCTTGACTAATCTGTTGGAGTTTTTTGAGGATGTAACCAGGAAGTTAGACGGGGGAGATCCAGTGGATGTAGTGTACCTCGATTTTCAGAAGGCATTTGATAAGGTCCCACATAGGAGATTGGTGGGTAAAATCAAAGCTCAGGGCATCAGGGGGAAGACATTGACATGGATAGAAAACTGGTTGGCAGATAGAAAGCAAAGGGTAGCGGTGAATGGGTGTTTCTCGGAATGGCAGGTGGTGACTAGTGGGGTGCCACAGGGCTCGGTATTGAGACCACAGCTGTTTACAATTTATGTCAACGATTTAGATGAAGGCATTGAGAATAACATCAGCAAATTTGCTGATGATACTAAGCTGGGTGGCAGTGTGACATGTGATGAGGATGTTAGGAGAATTCAGGGTGACTTGGATAGGCTGGGTGAGTGGGCAGATACTTGGCAGATGACGTTTAATGTGAATAAGTGTGAGGTTATCCACTTTGGGAGTAAGAACAGATTATCTGAACGGTGTAGAGTTGGGTAAGGGAGAAATACAAAGAGATCTAGGAGTCCTTGTTCATCAGTCACTGAAGGTGAATGAGCAAGTGCAGCAGGCAGTGAAAAAGGCTAATGGAATGTTGGCCTTTATTACAAAGGGAATTGAGTACAAGAGCAAGGAAATCCTCTTGCATTTGTACAGAGCCCTGGTGAGACCACACCTGGAGTATTGTGTACAGTTTTGGTCTCCAGGGTTAAGGAAGGACATCCTGGCTGTAGAGGAAGTGCAGCGTAGATTCACGAGGTTAATTCCTGGGATGTCTGGACTGTCTTACGCAGAGAGGTTAGAGAGACTGGGCTTGCACACGCTGGAATTAAGGAGATTGAGAGAGGATCTGATTGCAACATATAAGATTATTAAGGGATTGGAGAAGATAGAGGCAGGAAATATGTTCCAGATGCTGGGAGAGTTCAGTACCAGAGGGCATGGTTTGAGAATAAGGGGTAGGTCATTTAGGACAGAGTTAAGGAAAAACCTTCTCCCAGAGAGTTGTGGGGGTCTGGAATGCACTGCCTCGGAAGGTAGTGGAGGCCAATTCTCTGGATGCTTTCAAGAAGGAGCTAGATAGGTATCTTATGGATAGGGGAATCAAGGGATATGGGGACAAGGCAGGAACCGGGTATTGATAGTAGATGATCAGCCATGATCTCAAAATGGCGGTGCAGGCTCGAAGGGCCGAATGGTCTACTTCTGCACCTATTGTCTATTGTCTAACACCAGCGTACTGGAGGAGGCCTGCATGAAGAGCATTTCCATTATGATAATGCAACAACTCCAATGGATAGGCAATGTCATCCAGATGCCTTACTCGCATCTCCCTAAACAAATCCTTCACTCCCAGCTGAAGGGAGAACAGTGAGCTCCTGGTGGGCAAAGGAAAGGCTTCAAACAGAACATCAAAATCAGCCTGAAGAAATTCAGCATTATATCTAAAAACTGGGAAGACATTATATTCAATAGATACAACTAGACAATCTTTTTAAGTAGGAACTGCAGTACATGAGAGCGACCTCAGCTGTGCCGTAGAAAACAAGTGGCAGCTGAAAATCCATCTATTCTATTATCTAAATCCCTGATACACCACATAAAAAGTGGTCCCAACACCGGCCCCTGTGGAACACCACTAGTCACTGGCAGCCAACTAGAAAGGGATCCTTTTATTCCCTTGCGCTGCCTCCTACCAATCAGCCAATGCTCTACCATGCCAGCAACTTTACTGTAATACCATGGGCTTTTAACTTGGTAAGCAGCCTCATGTGTGGCACCTTGTCAAAGGCCTTCTGAAAGTCCAAATATACATTATCCACTGTATCCCCTTTATCTATCCTATGCGTAATCTCCTCAAAGAATTCCAACAGGTTCGTCAGGCAAGATTTTTCCCTTAAGGAAACCATGCTGACTTTGTCCTATCTTGTCCTATGTCACCAAGTACTCCATAACCTCATTCTTAACAATTAACTCCAACAGCTTCCCAACCACTGAGGTCAGGCTAACTAGTCTATAATTTCCTTTCTTTTGCCTTCCTCCTTTCTTAAAGACAGAAGTGACATTTGCAATTTTCCAGTCCTCTGACACTGCGCTGATTCTTGAAAAATCATTGCTAATGCCTCCACAATCTCTACCGCTACCTTTTCAGAACCCTAGGGTGCAGTTCATCTGGTCCGGGTGACGTGTACCCACAGGTCTTTCAGCTTTTGAGCACCTCCTCCTTTGCAATAGTATCTGCACCCACTTCTCTTCCCTCACACCCTCCAACATCTGGCACACTGCTAGTGTCTTCCACAGTGAAAACTGATGCAAAATACTCATTTAGTTCATCTGCTATCTCCTTGGTCCCTATTATTATTTCTCCAAATTCATTTTCTAGCAGTCCTATATCCACTCTCCTCTCTTTTTTTTACATACTTGTAAAAGCTTTTACTACCCACTTTGATATTGTTTGATAGCTTGCTTTCATATTTCATCTTTTACCCACTTCCCACTAATTTTTGCTTTGTTGTATGTCCTTTCTTTTGCTTTTACATTAGCTTTGACTTCCCTTGTCAGCCATGGTTGTACTATTTTGCCATTTGAGTATTTCTTCATTTTTAGAATCCAGCTATCCTACACCTTCCTCATTTTTCCTAGAAACTCATGTCATTGTTGCTATGCTATCATCCCTGCCAGCATCTCCTTCCAATTTACTTTGGCCAACTCCTCTCTCATACCACTGTAATTTCCTTTACTCCACTGAAATACTGCTAGGTCCAATTTTACTTTCTCTCTATCAGATTTCAAGTTGAACTCAATCATATTGTGATCACAGCCTCTTAAGGGTTCTTTTACCTTAAGCTCTCTAATCACCTCAGGTTCGTTACATAACACCCAATCCAGTATAGCTGATCCCTTAGGAGGCTCAACAACAAAGACCCAACCATTAACCACAGCCACCACCTACTCTTGCCCGCAATGAAACAGAATACGTGGATTGCATAATCAGCCTCTATAGCACCTGAGGACCTACCAAAAGACATCCCCTCAGGAGAATATCATACTCGACTTGAGTGATCACACTAATTTCACCAAGGCCCAACACACAGTAATTGCAATCAGGCAGCTTTACCCTTCTACTCAAATCCCCTCATAGTAAAAGCCAAAATAACATTTGCCCTGTAACGGCACATTGGTTTTCAGTTATTTGTGTATGAGGACATGTCCCTTTGATTGTCAGCATTTCCCAACCTGTCACCACTTTAAAAAACAATCTCTAATTCTCTGTTTTGTGCAAAGTGGATGACCTCACATCTATCAGGCACATTTTCACCCACTTGCTTAGCTCATTGAAACCCTCTTTACAGCCTCCTCAGTACTCATAATCCTACTTAATTTTGAAACATCAAATAACTTGATGATACAACGTTTGATCCCCTCAGTGAAGCTGAATTATAGACTGTGTGCTCGGACCGAAGCATAGATCCCTGTTGAACCCGTTAGTCACAGATGGCCAACTAGCTTATGTCTCTTTGCTTCCAGTCTGTTAACCAGTTCTCTACCCATGCCAATATTTTCATCCCAATTCCATTCATCTCACACCATTTATGTATTTTACCGTCTTTCCTCAGGAAACTCACAGAATCTCTTCACTTTTTTCCATCTGCCATATTTCTGCTGGCTCACTCTTCTCAAATTTCTACAAACTGTATTCTCCTCATACGTCAACTGTTATCATCAGCAGACATGAATGTGTTACAATCAGTCTCTTTGTTAATACATATGTGAATAACCAGAGCAAAGAACAGACATTTAAAGCAGCCTATCATTTATTTCTGCCTCATAACACACAACATGATCCAAAATAGACCAATCCCACATTGGGTCCACAAAGCATAGCTCTAGAAAACTATCTCAAATGCATTCCATGAACTTGTCCATAAAATTACCTCCCCCAATTCAACTGGCGTGAGGATGTGATTTTCTACATCAACATCAATGTCACAGTGGTCAGCTGTAGCTCCAACACAAATCCTTGAGTCATCCGCAAATTCAATAGCCAACTTTCAAAACTTCAATAACTTACATAGCCAACTTTCATAACATCAATAATTTGCTTTCAATCTTCGGCCTCAACATCAGCTGAAAGCAAGGGAATTAATCAATTGTCTCTAGAAGTCCCGTCAGTGAAAATGCTTAACACCTAACCTCCGGAGATAATCCATTGCTTAGTACTGTAGATCCCCATAAGTATTTCTAATCTATAAATCCATGCTATTAGATCAAATGAACATTTTCAGGGAAGTTATCATGTGCGGAGGCAGAGAATATGTACAAGGTTTTCATTGAATATTTATGGACATGCAATCAATCTAGTTGCAAAAAAAGTTTGTGAACCATTTGTAATTTTGGTTTTCTGCATTAATTACTATTAAAATGTAGTCTGATCTTCATCTGTCATAATAGACACACAATCTGCCTAAACTAATAACAGAAAAAATTGTATTTTTCATTAATACTAAGTATTAATAATATTAATAGTATTAATTAATAATAATAATTAATAATAAATACTCATTAATAATACTATTTAAATAATCACAGTCTAGGTTCAAAAAAGTATGTGAACCTCTGGGGTAATGTCTTCTACAACAACTATTTGGAGTCAGGTGTTCCAATCAATCAATGCTGAAGGAGGGGATAAAGAACCCAAGGGTAACAGCAAAAGACCTGCAGAAATCTCCAGAACTTGCTAAAGTCTCTGTTCATCTGTTCACTATAAGAAAAACACTGAACAATAGCAGTGATCATGGAAGGACACCACAGAGGAAACCACTGCTCTCTTAAATTAAAAAAAATAAAAAAATTGCTGCACATCTCCAATGAGACGGAAAGAATGGTAGGGTACAGGAACCATGGTGTACAAAGGCTGTTGAAATCTAGTCAAGAAGAAAAGAAGAGCTTATGAAAGGTTCAAAAAAACTAGGTAATGATAGAGACCTAGAAGATTATAAGGCTAGCAGGAAGGGGCTTAAGAATGAAATTAGGAGAGCCAGAAGGGGCCATCAGGAGGCCTTTGCGAGCAAGATTAAGGAAATTCCTAAGGCATTCTACAAGTATGGGAAGAGCAAGAGGATAAGACATGAGAGAATTGGGACCAATCAAGTGTGATGGTGGAAAAGTGTGTATGGAACCAGAGGAGATAACAGATACTTAATGAATACTTTGCTTCAGTATTCACTATGGGAAAGGATCTTGGCGATTGTAGGGATGATTTACAGCGGATTAAAAAGATTGATCATATAGACATTAAGAAAGAGGATGTGCTGGAGCTTTTGGAAAGCATTAAGTTAGATAAGTCTCTGGGACCAGATGAGATATACTCCAAGCTACTGTGGGAGGCGAGGGAGGAGATTGCTGAGCCTCTGGCGATGATTCTTGCATCATCAATGGGGACGAGAGAGGTTCCGGAGGACTGGAGGATGCAGATGGTGTTCCCTTATTCAAGAAAGGGAGTAGAGATATCTCAGGAAATTATAGACCAGTGAATCTTTCTTCAGTGGTTGGTAAATTGATCGAAAAGATCCTGAGAGGCAGGATTTATAACATTTGGAGAGGCATCATATGATTAGGAATAGTCAGCATGGCTTTGACAAAGGCAGGTCATGCCTTATGAGCCTGATTGAATTTTGAGGATGTGACAAAGCACATTGATGAAGGTAGAGCCGTAGATATAGTGTATATGGATTTCAGCAAGGCATTTGATAAGGTACCCCAAGCAAGGCTTATTGAGAAAGTAAGGAGGCATTGGATCCAAGGTGTCATTGCTTAGAATTGGCTTGCTCACAGAAGGCAAAGAGTGGTTGTAGACGGGTCATATTCTGCATGGAACCCAGTGACCAGTGCAGTGCCTCAGGGATCTGTTCTGGGACCCCTACTCTTTGCGATTTTTATAAATGACCTGGATGAAGAAGTGGTCGGATGGGTTAGTAAATTTGATGATGACACAAAGGTTGGGGGTGTTGTGGATAGTGTGGAGAGCTGTCAGAGGTTACAGCAGGACTGAGAAGTGGCAGATGGAGTTCAACCCAGATAAGTGTGAGGTGGTTCATTTTGGTAGGTCAAATACAATGGCAGAATAGAGTATTAATGGTAAGACTCTTGGCAGTGTGGAGGATCAAAGGGATCTTGGGGTCTGAGTCCATAGGATGCTCAAAGCTGCTGCGCAGGTTGACTCTGTGTGCATTGGCCTTATCAACTGTGGGATTGAGTTTAAGAGCCGAGAGGGAATGTTACAGCTATATAGGACCCAGGTCAAGCCCCACTTGGAGTACTGTGCTCAGTTCTGGTCACCTCACTACAGGAAGGATGTGGAAAAGGTACAGAGGAGATTTACAAGGATGTTGCCTGGATTGGGGAGCATGCCTTAAGAGAATAGGTTGAGTGAACTCAGCCTTTTCTCCTCAGAGCATCGGAGGATGAGAGGTGACCTGACAGATATGTATAAGATGATGAAAAGCATTGATCTTGTGGATAGTCAGAGGCTTTTTCCCACGGCTGAAATGGCTAACACAAGAGGACACAGTTCTAAGGTGCTTGGAAGTAGGTGCAGAGGAGATGTCAGGGGCAAGTTTTGTTATCGTTGTTTTTTTTGTGTTTTTTTTTTACACAGAGACTGGTGAGTGCGTGGAATGGGCTACCAGCGACAGTGATGGAGGCGGTATGTTAGGGCCTTTTAAGAGACTTTTGGATAGGTACATGGAGCTTAGAAAAATAGAGGGCGATGGGTATCCTTAAGTAATTTCTAAGTAAGTACATCTTCGGCACAGCATTGTCGGCCGAAGGGCCTGTATTGGGCTGTAGGTTTTCAATGTTTCTATATCAAGTTTGCAAAAGACCATCTGGATGTTCCACAACACTTCTGGTACAATGTTCTGTGGACAGATGAGACAAAAGTTGAACTCTTTGGGAGAAATGTACACTTTATCCCAACAGTGAAGCATGGTGGAAGAAGCATCATGTTTTGGTGCTGTTTTACTGCCTCAGGGCCTGGACAGCCTGCAATCGTTGAGGGAACAATGAATTCAAAATTCTGTCAAGACATTTTACAGGCAAATGTCGGTCCACAACCCGAAGCTTAATAGAAGCTGAATGATGCAACAAGATAGTGATCGGAAACACGAGTAAATCAACAACAGAACGGTTTAAGAAGATAATTTGTGTTTTGGAATGGCCAAGTCAGGGTCCAGACCTTAACTCAATTGAGATGCTGTGGCATGACCTGAAGAGAGCTGTTCATGCAAGGTATCCCTGAAACACTGATGAACTGAAACAATTTTGTATGGAGCAATGGTCTAAAATTCCTCCCCTCCATTTTGCAAGTCTGATCGGCTGCTACAGGAAACGTTAGAGGGAGGTTCTTGCTACTAAAAGAGGTTCTACCAGTTATTAAATACAAGGGTTCACATACTTTTTCCAACCTGGACTGTGAAAGATTAAACAATGTGTTCAATAGACATGAAATGTACAATTATTTGTATGTTATTAGTTTAGACAGATTGTGTGCTTCTCTATTAGTGTGATTTAGACAAAGATCAGACCATATTATATGACTAATTAATGGAGAACCAAGTAATTGCAAGAACCAAGTAATTGCAAGAACCAAGTAATTGCAAGAACCAAGTAATTGCAAGAACCAAGTAATTGCAAGAACCAAGTAATTGCAAGAACCAAGTAATTGCAAGAACCAAGTAATTGCAAGAACCAAGTAATAACAAACTTTTTCTTGCAACCATACACAAAATATTTATATTTACAGTATTGCATTTTGTTATGATAGTATTCTATACCTTAGTGTTTTTTTTGCACTGCAGTGGATCAGGAGTAACAATTATTTTGTTCTCCTTTACACTTGTGTACTAGATCTTGAATCTGCCCATAAAAGAGAGGGAGTTGCCAATATCACAGTCACAACAAACAAGTGCAAAAGTTGAATATAATAATCATTATAAAAGAGGAAGAATTAAAATATTCAGCATTTTATGAAAATGAATAACTCAACAGGCCAGCATGAAATATACTCCAGCCTATTTAAAAGCAAAGAATGAAACTGCATAAGTTTTCCAGCACAATATGTCAATTATTTAGGTCTACGGCAGTGTCAAAGAATTGGAAAAACAGCACGCATTATACTGTTTGGGGAAAAAAAAGTGAGGGAAGATAAATTAATTCCAGGCTAGTTAGTTTATTTTCAGAGGGTGGAAAGTTATTGTAATTTATTTAAAGTCTGAACTTCCATTAAGAGACGGTTACTGAGGAACAGTAATTATATTTGAGGTAATGAGGAAAGTCACTGAGGACAGTGTATCGGATGTAGACTTCATGGATTTCAGCTAAGTTTTTATAAAGTTTAAAGCAGGCAGACCAGTTAAAGTCCATGAATCCAAGGGAGATGCCAAATTGGATCCAAACTTGGATCAGTGTCAGAATGAAAGGGGCAAGAGGTTGAGAGATGTCTTTTGTCTCAAAGGTTGTAACCTCTAGGGTTTCACAGACTATTTTGTGCCTTACATTCTGTAATGTCCAGTACCGAACTAATCAAAGTACATCAAACATGATCAAGATTTGGCAAAAGGCTGGTATATGATAGAGGAGCAAAGCTTTAGACTGCAGGAAGATATAGATGATCAGGTCCATAAAGCAGAAAAGTAGCAAAAAGAATTTAATCCAGACAAGTTTGACAGAATGCTTTTGAGAAGACACAATACGGTAGGGGAATTTAGACTTATTGGGTTGTTATTGAGTGTAATGAAAGGACAAAGCGTACGCCGACTAAACAGTAAGATGGTTTTTAAAAAATACTTACAGGAGAATTTCCTTTACTAACCTGAATACAGAATACCAGAACAGGGAGGTTATGCAAGGAGCACGTACAAGAGTAGCTGATCTATACTGAGTACTGCATACAGTAGTGGTTGCCATATAATGCAGGAGAACTGCAAGTGGACTGGATGGTGCTGAGGAAATTTACTGTAAGATTGCTGGGACTGGAAACCTAAGGAAAGTCTACACATCTAGGGTAAGCTGAGAGTAAGCCATTTCAAAAATCATGCTTCAAAGATATCCCAAATCAGGAGGTGAATAAGTGCCTCTTTTTTAAAAATCAATGGTGTCATTTTGTTTGCTCTAACAGATGCAGGAATCCCTTCACAGCTGATGGGAAAGAAGACCATAATATTGCCAAGGACAATGAAGAAATTCACCATTTCTGGCCCTCCACTTCATCAGAATAGGTCATTATACTAAAACAATTTACACTGAGTGTACCTTCTAGCCAGGTTCAGTACCTTCTGCCTCTTCCTCAACCTCTGACGAGGCACGTTGTTCCCAACCAGTGATGAGGTAGACAACTTCACCTGGAATTTAAAATAATGTAGATTATAGGCAGCGATCCAAGTGCCCTGAACCGTCTACCCTGTTTGAAACCACCTTTCATGACAGCTCAAAACATGCAACTCGGGAAAGAATCCATTTACACAGATTGAAAGATACCCATCATCCAAGTAATTAGTAGTTAGTAGTATCCTTGTTCATGGAACACAAGAAGATCCCAAGAATACAAAAGTGGAGCAGACTCCTGGTCTCAGTCTGTCTTGCCATTCAATGTCATTGCAGATCTACTCCAGGTTCCAACTCCTCCTCTCTCTCTCAGGTCCCTAGAGCTTTTAAGCCCCAACCTTTCAAAAAATATATTTCTTTTTAAATACCCCGGTACTCAAGCTTCCACAGCACACTGGGGTAGAGATGTCCAGCCATTCATAACTTTCTGTGAATAGAAATGTTATGTACCCAACTTTTAAACAATCAATCCTTTAACTTGTAACTACGTCCAAAAGGTTTTAAAGACATATTCAGAACATCTAGCTTATATGACCAGGACTATGAAACATTCAAATACCTTTCTTGCATCACAAACCCCAACAGTGCTCTAAATACCCAAGTGATGCCCCATTCCAAACAAAGTAGCCCTGGTCCTCTGTCTTCAGTATAAATGAGGAGAGAAACAGTGTATAAAGAAATTAATACAGATGGCACAGGAGAAACATGGAGGTGGCTGAAAGAAATTCCAACTCCTTACTACTTTGCATAAACTTCAGGGTACAGAAAAATTCCAATAACCTGGTATCAGATTGGTTTTGAAATTCTGATGTTTCAGCATCTGACTCACTCATTGGTTCACCAGCTCCTCGTTACATACAGATCCCCATTTCCCTGAAGTAGGCTGTGTTATTGCTGGGAGTTGGGGTTGCACTTGGGAACACTGGGGGTCAAGAAACGTGGATATGATTGCAGCTGGAGCGGGAGTCTGCGGTGAGAGTGGTCTGTGCAGCCACAATACTTGTAAGCCTCCGTCTGTATAATGAGCTGAAACAAACAAGCTGATAGTCCCTTTACACTCACCAGGTTCACTGAAAAAAAAACTGTGACACCTTTTAAATGAAAAGTGAAATAAAAGTCTGTTCAAGTAATACTGTTAGCCTGAGAAATCTGGAAGTTGGCACCAAAAACCCAAAGGTATCAGATTACTGGACGTCTACTGACCTGACCTGTGGTACTTTTACTACATGAGTTGTTGCGAGCACTTAACAAAGAGCCAGTGGTCATTACTGCAGGCAACAACTACATTTCCCTTTCTACTCTGGGATGTGGTCAGAGCAGCACGCTCACTGTCTGAGCCAGACCATCTGACCACAGTCCACTCAGCAGATCACTATTGGGAACCTCCAGGCCAGCGTGACAGGGCAGCAGGGGACAGCTGCTTCTGATGCTTTGTTCCTGGCTCCTGATGCACTGAAGTTGTGGTCAGGACCCAGCATTCACACGGGTGGGCAAAAAGAGCGAAAGCAACTCAGTGAGCTTTGTACTACCCTTTCCCAGAATGTCAAAGTTTGATGTGGGACGGGGACTCCAGACCTGAAGAACATCCAGGACAGATGGAGGTGGCACGTGAGCAAAGACCAAGGCCTCTTCACCCTCCCACTCCTGGTCCAGTCCATATGCCTGAAGAATCATTCACAAGAGTTTAGCTCCCCACTAACATCTTAACTACATTCTACAGAGGAGTGCTGACCTTTTGCATCACAACCAGGTACTCCAGCTGCAGTGCTGCCGACAAAAAAAGCCTTGCAGAGGGTGGTTAGGGGAGCAGAGAAGGTTATTGGGGGTCTCCCTACCTTCTGTCCAAGACCTCTTTCAGAGTCCATGCCTCCAGAAGACACAGTACATCATTAAAGACCCCTCACACCCTCTCCATGAACTGTTAGTTCTTCTGCCGTCAGGTAAATGTTACAGGAGCATCAAAACTAAAACCACAAGGCTACTAAACAGCTTCCTCCCACAGGCAGTCAGACTGTTAAATAGCTGCTCTACCTGACTCTGCTTTGGACACTTTTAACTTGCACTGGACACTTATAACTTGTTTTTAACTGACATGTGGCTATTGTGTTTTACTATTTATTGTTATGTTTATTATTTAGTGTTGCACTTGTTACGTTATGATTTCATTGCTCCTGGCAAATGCTGTCTCATTCTACCCTGCAGAGCTGATGTACAGTTAGAACGACAATAAAGTTTTTGAATCTTGAATCAGACTGACAATAACTCCATCCATTCTGTATTGATGCTTAAGGTCACTTGGTGGGGGGTGGAAAATAAGGGGATGAGTGACCGGGAAAGGGGGTGGAGGGCTTATATCTACACTGCAAGATCTGGTTTCAATAGGCAAGGTGGGTATTAAACTTTGCTCCATACCCATCTAACCGCAAAGTTATTAGTCCCAAGCAGCACCCACCTCTCACACAGGGACATGATTCTGCAAGGTCCACCTCATTGCCTGATACGGTGCTTATAATATTGTGTGGTTGCATTGAAGAGAGAGACTGCTGGACTCCATTGTGAATTCTGCAGTCCAACAGCACGCACAATGGCATCACTGCCAGATGAGAAGGTGCTGGCTAACAGGCAACTATTCTGGACCAGGCAGGTATCCCACACAACATATAAAATTCTAAAGGGATTGGACAGGCTAGATGCAGGAAGATTGTTTCTGATGTTGGGGAAGTCCAGAACGAGGGGTCACAGTTTAAGGATAAAGGGGAAGCCTTTTAGGACCGAGATGAGGAAAAACTTCACACAGAGTGGTGAATCTGTGGAATTCTCTGCCACAGGAAACAGTTGAGGCTGGTTCATTGGCTATATTTAAGAGGAAGTTAGATATGGCCCTTGTGGCTAAAGGGATCAGGGGGTATGGAGAGAAAGCAGGTACAGGGTTCTGAGTTGGATGATCAGCCATGATCATACTGAATGGCGGTGCAGGCTCAAAGGGCCGAATGGCCTACTCCTGCACCTATTTTCTATGTTTCTATGTAACACAAGGTGAAAAAGGAAAATATCCAAGACAACTTCACAAGCCAACACTCAATCCCATCCAAAATTAGAACCTCAAAACTCATTCATAAAATTGAGACTGGTGAAACTCTTAGGAGTTATTGTTGAAAACAACCTGACAGGACAAGTGCAGCATTCCCGCCTAATTCGTTAACGTTTCTCCACAGTTTTGCTTATCAAATAAAACTGAATTTAAGCTCATTTAAGAGGATCAAGCGCCATCCTCTGGTATAAATGAGACAGTACCAGGATATCAGCACTTCATCACATCTCAATCAGAATCGGAGTCAGGTTTAGTATCGCCGGCTTACGTTGTGAAATTTGTTAACTTTGCAGCAGCAATACAATGCATTTCATGACCAATAAACAAAAAACTGAATTACAATAAGTGTATATACATATATTAAATTGTTAAATTAAGATAAGTAGTACAAAAAAGACATTTTTTTTAAAAAGAGGGGTAGTGTTCATGAGTTCAATGTCCATTTAGAAATTGGACAGCAGAGGGGAAGAAGCTGTTCCTGAATCACCCTGGACACTACATGATGGAGCTAACTAAGTTTACAACTCTCTGCAGCGTGCAGTAGACTCCCCACTCCTCTGTACCAGACGGTGATGCACCCAGTCAGAACGCTCTCCGTACATCTGTGGAAGTCTGAGTGTTTTAGGTGACAAACCAAATCTCCTCAAACTCAGGATGAAATACAGCTGCTGAATTCATATTTAATTGCAAGGCATCCAAATGCTGTGACATAGTTTCTCACTTTGGTGCACATGGTTAACATCCAACTTAAACCACATCACAGTCACTGTTTAACTCACACCCAACTCAAGGCCCAAGAGGTCTCTCCCACAATACATGTTCGGATCCAATGCAAACCTGCACACCAATCAGAATTCAGATTTATTATCGCTAGCATACATTGTGAAATTTGCTGTTCTGCTGCAGCAGTACATTGCAATACATAATAAAACTTCTCATACAACATTGAGTCATGTCATCTGCAGAAATTCTCTGCTGACTCAGCAATAGCTGGTTGTATAAAGGGAGGATGAACAAGGCCCTGGTGGAGGACTTTGTCAAATGGTGCAAGCTGAACCATATGCAGCGTAACATGGTGATGGACTTTAGAAAGACTGTTACTATTGACGGTAAGGACATGGATGTGATGAAGACCTACAAGTATTTGGGGCTGCATCTGGATGATAAGTATGCAGACCTCTCCTTCGCATGTTCTACCAGTCTGTGTCGCCAGTACAATCTTCTATGTGGTGGTGTGCTGGGGCAATGGCATCAGAATGAACGATGCCAAGAGACTTAATAAACTGTTTAGAAAGGCTGGCTCTCTTACATGGGACAAACTGGACACACTTTATATACTTGGATATTTCATTGTCCATTCAGAATTTGATGGCAGAGGGGAAGAAGCTGTTCCTGAAACAAAGTGTGTGTCTTCAGGCTCATGTACCTCCTCTCTGATGGTAGCAATAAGAGCATGTCTTGGGTGCTGGGGGTCCTTCATGATGAACGCTGTCATGAAGATGTCCTCAGTGCTGGGGAGGTTAGTGCCCACAATGGAGCTGGCAGCTTACAACCTTGTGCAGCTTTTTCCAATCCTGTGCAGAGGCCCCTTCATACCAGAAGGTGATGCAATCAGTTAGACTGCTGTCCATGGTACACCTGTAGAAATTTGCAAGTGTTTTTGGTGACATACCAATTCTCCTCAAACTTCTAATGAAATATAGCCAGTGTTGTGCCTTCTTTGTAATTGCATCAATATGGATGCAATCAGGATGGATCTTCAAAGATGTTGACACCCAGAGGCTTGAACCTGCTCACCCTTTCTATTGCTGATTCCTCGATGAGGACTAGTGTGTGTTCCCTTGACTTCTCCTTCATGAAGGCCACAATCAACTCCTTGGTTTTACTGATGTTGAGTGCAAAATTGTTGTTGCGACAACACTCAACCAGCCGATTCATCTCACTCCTGTACACCACCTCATCACTATCTGAAATTCTGCCAACAGATGCATCTGACAAATTTATAGATGGCATTTGAGCTGTGCCTAGCCACACAATCTTGGGTGTAGAGAGAATAGAGCAGTGGGCTAAGCACACATTCTCGAGGTGCACCAGTGTTGACTGCCAGCGATGAGGAGATGTAATTTCCAATCAACACTGATCTGTGGTCTCCTGGTGAGTAAGTCAAGGATCCAGTTGCAGGGGGAGGTGTAGAGGCCCAAGTTTTCGAGCTTGTTGATTAGTACTGACGGGGTGATTGTGTTGAACACTGAGCTGTAATCAACAGCAGCCTGACATAGGTATTGCTATTGTTCAGATGATCCAAGGCTGAATGGAGAGCCAGTGAGACTGCATCCACGATAGATAAATTGCAGTGGGTCCAGGTCCTTGCTTAGGCAGGAGTTGATTCTAGCCATCACCAACCTCTCAAAGCACTTCAAACAGTAGATATGAGTGCATCTGGGCAATAGGCATTGAGGCAGCAGGCAACTCACCCTGCTCTTGGCCACGAGTATGATAATCACTCTTTTGAAGTAACCAGGAACTACCGACTGTAGCACTGATTCAACATGTCCTTGAACCCACCTGCCAGTTGGTTGGCACAGGTTTTCAGTGCCTTACCACATACTCATCCACACAGGTCTTGATGAAGTTGGTGACAACTGTGGCATATTCATTCAGAATCAAAGGTGAATCCTTGAAAATTGACAAGTCCACCAACTCAAAGCAGCCCTGTAAGTGCTCTTTCACCTCCCTTGACCATAGCTTCTTGGTTGTCATCACTGGTGCTATGGTCTTTAGTTTCTGTCTATATGCCAGGAGAAGTACAGCCATGTGATCGGGCTTTCCAAAGTGCGGGCCTGAGATGGCACAGTAAGCGTTCCTGATGGTGGTATAACAGTGGTCAAGTGTGTTGGCTCCTGTAGTTCCACAGGTGATATGTTGGTGGTAGTTTTCAGAAACTTGTTCAAGCTGGCCTGGTTCAAATCCCCCATAACGATAACAACGGCATCTGCGTGCGATAGGTGTGGGAGCAGCGTTACTGAACTGTAAGCCAGTAAAGGAACTGACCTCAAAAGGCATGAGAAAGGGAATGGTGGTAAATATTCAAATAAATACACAACAAACTATTTGCTGGAATTACTCTGCAGTTGAGGAGCATCTGTGACGCGAAAGGAGTTGATGTTTCAGGTCGAAATCCTGCATCAGAACCAAGAACTCAAAGATAACAACAAATCTATATAAGGCCCCAATCTTGTCAAGTTTCTTCTGTACATTGTTTGTTGATCCAGATACCAGCAACAGCAAACTCACACCTCCAAATAAACATACGGTCCATTTTTAAACCCTTTTGTTGTTTGAAGACTATGCCAAATTACCTTTCTCATGATCTTTCGTCCATAAAACATCACTTTGTCTCTCTTTCGGAATCTGTATCGGGGCACACCCTGTTGCAGTTGTCCTACAAGAAGAATCAAAACAAGAAGATGAGCAAGTTGAATGAAAACATGGACTTCGCATACGTCAGCTTTCTCAGTCATTGAAATGTGCTTGCTGCGAACTGCATTGGCCCTCGCATGACAAAATGAATACCTCAGGGTCCTGTACTTGAGCACACAGCGATACTTCTCCATATTGACACCAAAGTATTCTTGATAAGATCAGGGATCAGTTTTGATAAGTCTTCTAATCAAACATCTTTCTGGTTCTATGAATTGTGGCTCCACTTTGGAAAGCCAGGGGCAAACTACATCAACCAGCTGGTCTTTTCTGATCATTTAGCCTACCACCTACACAACCACTTCGACTGCAATTTTTGTGCAAGGTGACTGCCATTTCCTTGCATCTCCAAGTAGCCATATGCAGGAAAAAAAGGCAGACAGGATCTCTGTTTCACACCTTACCAAAAAGAAGGCACCTTTAAATCTACTATACATCCTCAGGAATGTACTAAAGTATCAGCCAAGGTAAAACACTCAATCTCTGGAGTGCATCTTAAATAGAATTCTGATTCCAGGTAAGAATACCATTCCTAATCCATGGCTGAAATTCCATATGACGTTATCCCTTGGCTGCTTATCTCATTGACTTTCCTTACCTCCACATTCAGCTTATTTATCGATAGTGAAGAATAAAACTTGCTGCTGACAAGCTACAGAGGACACCACAGATTTGTAAAGACTATAAGACAGAGGAGCAGAAATTGGGCCACTTGGCCCGTTCTGCTCCGATATTTTATCATTCCAACCAGAAAAGCCCCCATTTATTCCTATTCGTTGACTTCTGCCAGTCAGCCAATCTTCTATCCATGCCAGTATTGTTCCTGTAATGCCACAGGCTCTTATCCGGTTTAGCAGCCTCATCTGCAGCACCTTGTCAAAGGCCTTCTAAAAAATCCAAGTAAGCAACATCCACTGACTCTCCTTTGTCTATCCTGCCTGTTACTTCTCAAAGAATTCCAACAGATTTGTCAGACAAGATTGGCTAACTATTATTTCCTATATTTTGCCTCCCTCACTTCTTAGAGTGGAGCTATTTTCCAGTCCTCTGGAACTATTCCAGAATATAGTGATCCTTGAAAGATCACTACTAATGTCTCTACAATCTCTTCAAAATCTTGCGTTGCAGACCATCTGGTCTACGTGACTTACCTTCAGACCTTTTACCTCCCCAAGCACATTCACCTTCATAATAGCAACCACACTTACTATAGCCCCTTGATGCTCTCAAATTTCTGGCATATTGCTTGTGTCTTCCACAGTGAAGACTGATGCAAAATACTTAAATGACAAACTCTTTATTTGTTCCCCATTACTACATCTCCAGCATCATCTTCAGCAGCCTGATAAACACTCTTGCCTCTTTTAGTCTTCATATATCTGAAAACACTTTTGGGATCCTCCTTGATATTATTGGCTGGCTTACCTTCATATTTTATCTTTTCTTTCCTTATTGCTTTTTTAATTGCCTTCTGTCGGTTTTTAAAAGCTTCCCAATCCTTTAGCTTCGTACTAATTCTTGCTATATTATATGACCTCTCTTTTGGTTTTATGTTACTTTTGACTTCCCTTGTCAGCCGTGGCTGCTTTATCCACGTTTTGGAATACTTCTTTGGGATTAATCCATCCTGCACCTTCCAAATTGCTCCCAGAAACTCCAGCCACTGTTGTTTTGTCATCATCCCTGCTAGTGTCTCCTTCCAAAATTTAGCTAGCTCATGCCTCTGTAGTTTCCTTTACTCCACTGTAAAATTGATACATCCAGTTTTATTTTCTCCCTCGCAAACTGCAGGGCGAATTCTATCATATTATGAACACTGCTTCCTAAGGTTCCTTTACCTCAAGATCCCAAATCTACTCTGGTTCATTACCTAACACCCAATCATGAATTGCCAATTCCCTAGTGAGCTCAACCACAAGATGCTCTTAACAGCCATCTTGTTGGTATTCTACAAATTCCTTCTTCTAGGAGCCCGCACCAACCTGATTTTCCCAATCTACCTGCATATTGAAATCCTCCATGACTATTGTAACACTGCTCTTTTTCATGACTTTTCTATCTCCTGTTGTAATTTGTAGCCCCATCCTGGCCAGTAGTCGGAGGCCTGTATACAACTTCCATCAAGATTATTTTACCCTTGCAGTTTCTTAACTCTACTCACAAGCATTTTACATAATTTAAGGATCGGATTTCAATTTAAACGAACAGATACACCGCTCCCCCCACTCATTTGCCTGTTCTTTTGATACAATGTGTATTCTTGGATGTTAAGCCCCAAACTATGATCTTCTTTCAGCCAACGACTCAGTGATGCCATGTCATACTTGCCAATCTCTAGCTGTGCTACAAGATCATCTACCTCATTCCATACACCAGGGGTCACCACCCTTTTTTGCACCACAGACGGGTTTATTATTGACAATATTCTTGCGGTCTGGCCAACGGGGGGGGGGGGGGGGGGGGGGCCTTAAACACGACCAGAATACAGCGATACTCGAAGCAGGTTCCTTATGTCCAGTCTATTCCGCAATTTAGTTTACATGGCTCTCAGCACTTAGCTTCTGTCCCGCTTGCTCACTTTTCACTTAAAACACTCAACTGGTTTGTCTTTAAGTGCAGGGTGCTTCGACTCAGGGTACTGAAGCAGTTTTGAGGGCTTCACTGCCTCATCAGACAGTCCCCCGCCCGCCCATCCGCCACCAGACGCCTTGGCCAGGTGCGGCTAGTCGTGGGTGGGGTGAGAGGACAAGGTTAGAACCGGAGGTCCCCGTGCTGGGGACATGGTGGTCACAATCCAGAGACAGCGACTGACCAACCGAGTGAGGAGTGCGACAAGGCGCACGCCTTCCCCCCTTGTAGGATCTATCGGCCGACAAAAGTTTGGCTCGAGGGATGACTTTCAGTAGATGGCAGCAAGGTAGCTGCTCTGCTACTTATGAAACCCTGAGCCCGAATTAGGTCATCTGCGAATATTTTAGCACCAGGTTCCCCACGTACATTCAGTGTGCTAAACAGGTTTAGAGGCGGCGCCCATCAGTCCGCGCTCCAGGCCAGTAGCAACTGCACTTCTCGCCGGCCGCACAAGACGGCCGGTTACCCGAGGCTAACCAGTAATCCCTAGCGCTAGGGTATCACTGCATTTAGGCGACTGATGACCTCACGTGCGTTTAAGTTCAACAGTGGGCATGACAGGGAATGAGGAAAGGTGCAGCTGACTCATATCATTTCATATCGCCAAATCATTTCGTTTCCTCGCAGCCCGGTGGTTAGGGACCACTGAAGTACACTGTGTAGCGCATGGCGGGGGAGCTACACGCATGCGCACTGGGCAGAAAGAATGGAACTAAAACCCTGCAACCCGGAAACAATCTCTCAACAGTATTTGTGTACTTATTTTTCATTTTCTTTTTCCGGATCTACTGGGAAAGTCTCAAAGATCGACCATTCGATCGCGATTGATGGGTTGGCGACCACTACCATACACAGTAGACAGCAAACACAAATGGCATTATCCGTCAATGTTATCACAACCTAATAAACTGCACTGGACTCTATATCAAACTTGATGTCATTATTAGGACGCCCTGAAGTTTAGCTATCTACCAATTAGCTCTGTAAAGAAGACACGAGAGACCACAGGATTCAGAGAGGTTTCCCAACCAAATAGAGAAACATGTAATTAATATTCTCCAGTCACGGTTTTAACATAAAACCTAACGAAGGATGCAACTTCCCTTTCCAATGGGTTAGAAGCCAGAGCAATCATTACTGCTCACTGACATGTTCATATTTCATATTCTGTTATGAACACCACCCTACTTCAGGACACCATGTTTATAAAATGCAAGTATTTACTTGTAAACCAAATATGCCAGATATAATGATTCATAGTATTTCATATTCAGCAGGTTTCCATGTTTTCTGATGACTCCAGCTCACACCCGAGTAAGTGAAAACACCACCCATCCTAATGGGGTCATCAGTGCAAAGAGTGAACAACGTCAGAAATGGACCATCTTTCTTTCTTATCCAAGGTGCTTGAGTAACACTAAAAGATAGCCACAAAGAAACCATACAGGGAGCTAGAAAACACTTCACCCCACCCTAATGGGGACTTTGTCGGTAGTAACTAGAGGTTACACACAAACACTGGCTGAACTTAGTGGGTTCAGATGAAGGGCCTCGATCTGAAATGTCAGCTGTCCAATTCCCTTCACTGATGCTGCTTGGCCTGCTGAGTTCCATCAGTGTTTTGCACATTACTCCAGATTCCAGCATCTGAAGTGTCTTCTGTATCCAGTAACTTGAGGGCAACTTGAGGGATGCAGTTTAAAAAGAATCTAGAATTGAAATAATGCGGAAAGGACAGGAGGTTTATAGAAATGCTGTTTTATAAATGGTCTGAACAGACTCTAAGCTGCTGCGTTCTTCCCATATTGATGTATGTCTGCGAGTCATGGACCATCACAAATGCAATGGAAAAAAGAATCAATGCAGCAGAGATGTGGTTCCTCAGAAGAATGCAATGCATATTATATACGGACAGGATAACCAACGAAGAAGTTCTACAGAGAACGAAAACAAAATGTACATCACTTTTTAAAAAATCAGAAAACAGCAATCAAAATTCTTTGGACACATCATGCAAAGAGAGACATTAGAACATTTAGTTACAACTGGAAAGCTGGAAGGAGAAAGAAGCAGAGGCAGACACAGACTGAGAATGAGAGATGGATTAACATCACGGTTAGAAACAGGGGAGGCAACGACTACAATTCAGAGGGTCAGGGATCATGACGGATGGAGAGACATGATCGCCCACGTCGAACAGCAAGGCACCTGAACTGAACAGACTGAATAGGTTGTGGTGTTGCATATTCTAACTAATCAAAGGTCAACCAAACTCATCAGCTGCCCACATTACCCCAATCCAAATGTAGTATGCAAACTGGGCTGACCCTTTATATGAAGCTGAACAGTTCACAAATGGTGACAAGGACTCAGGCTGCAGATTCCAAGGACCCACCCCGGGAACACTCCAATGTGTGTGGCACTAGTAGCAGACCTACAGCCTCACAACTGCAGACTCAATCCTGACCTCTGGAACTGTGCAGATTCCACCCACCAACTTACCTACCCACCCCCATGTCCCACAGACACGTGGGCTGGTAGTTTAACTGGCTGCTGTAAATTGTCACTTGTAGCTGAATTACACTTGTAGGTGTAAATTGCAGATGACTTGTAGAATCTAGTGTGGTGGGTAGGGGTTGTGGAGGAAGAAATGAAAGAGCGATGGCTGACAAGAATAAAATGGGATTACTGTAAACAGGTGCATGAAGGTCCATAAAGATTTGCTGTGTCCACTTTCACAACTCTCGATGATTATATTACATTTTGACTGCATTTCTATCATCAGCCTTTCAATTATTTTTGCAGGAATCTGATAATCAGAAACTTTTTAAAACAATGCAAGCAGCTAAAAAGTTAAAACATCTTAAAGACCTTAAAGTACAGCAATAAAAATAAGCTACATACCTACAGTATGTTTAACTCAAAATAGCAATACCTTTCCAATAAGTGAAGATATCCCACCTAAAGTGTAACCATGGCCTCATCACATGACCATTCCTGTAACTAACTCACTCTTTCTCAGTTCTGTGACCTAAAACAATGATCGTTTCTCTTTCCACAAACACTACCTAATCCGCTAAGTATTTCCAATATGTTGTCATTTCAGATTTACTACATCTGCAATTTTTCAAAATTTTCATCTTAAAAGAAAAAGAAAAGACATACAGGAAGATTTAGAGATGGAATTAAAGACTTTAAGATCTTGGCAGTTGAAGGCACAGCTTGCAATGGGTGTAACTAAACTCAGATATGGTCATGAGGAGAGAAGATTGGATTGTAGGGCACAAAATTAAGGAATAGGGAGACAGTGAGGCCATGGAGGGATCAAAAAACAAAGGTAAGAATTTGGAGATCAAGACATTATTCATATGTGATTTAACATAGAACACAGAAATTTATAGCACATTACAGGCCCTTCAGCCCACAATGTTGTACTGACCATGTAACCTACTCCAGAGACTGCCTAGAATTTCTATAGCACATAGCCCTCTATTTTTCCAAGTTCCATATACCTATCTAAGAGGCTCTCAAAAGACCCTATTGAATCCACTTCCACCACCAGCAGTGCGTTCCACGCACCTACCACAAACTTACCCTAACATCCCCATTTCCAGGCACCTTAAAACTATGCCCCCTCATGTTAGCCATTTCAGCCTTGGGAAAAAGTCTCTGACTATCCACACTGTTATGTGTGCTGAACAAACCAGATGGAAATGGGGTCCAGAGCTACCCCCCTCCACCCCGAGAACTATGCTGCTAATGAGAGAGAGAGAGAGAGAGAGAGAGAGAGAGAGAGAGAGATGAAGAACAGAGGTAGAGGCATCTGCTACAGATAAGAGAGAGAGAGAGATGACTGATTTATGTATTATGGCTTCTTCACTGATTATTTACCTTTTGCTACAAGGACACTTCTTTGCTCGATAACAATCTTGCTGAGACAGCAGGGAGTGGCCTAGTTTGATGGACATGGACATATTGAGTTGAATGATGGCCGATACCCCGTCAGTGGGGATAAAAGACTGATCTGGGGAGACACCCCCAGACACACCAGTGGACACTGAAAGAGTGTTGTGCACCCACAGGAAGGTGGGGGCTTAGAGGACCGAATCAGGAGATCGGTCAATAAAGCTCTCAGTGTGACGGCAGGGCCGGTGGGGGCTTGTGTGTGTGTCCACTCATGCCAGAGTGACGAGCCCACCACGGAAGAACGGTCTAGCCGAGAACGGAGGGGTCATAACCGAATGATCACATCAGTACAATGGAACAAGACGACAACGGAAGGTTTGCCTGCTGCAGCTGCTCATCTCTCGCACGCTCTTTCTCTCTCTCTCCAACATTGCAACACAACAACTACCTCAGCACAAACTGAATTGAACTTTATATTCTCTTATGACAATTCATTTACCCCTAGACTTTGATAGAGCTTGGTTTTTTTTTCTGCTGATTATTATTCCTACACTTCTATTTTTATTATTGCTAACCTGTTTTATATGTATATTGGCATTTTTGATACTGTATTTTTTAGTCTACTAATAAACACCTTTAGTTACAGTACCATCAGACTCCAACGTATCATTCCATTTCTGCTGGTCTGTTAACCCAGTTACGGGGTACGTAACAACACGATCAATGCCCCTCATCATCTTATGCACCTCTATCAGGTCACCTTTCACCTTCCGTCACTCCAAGGAGAAAAGGCCAAGTACACTCAACCTATTCTCATAAGGTATGCCCTCCAATAGTGGCAACAGATGACTGGGAATTATGAAGATGGGCTTTTGGGGAAATGAATTTGGATTGTCTCAAGTTTTAAGAAGATTGAACCTGGGAAGTCAGCTGGTTGTGCATTGAAAAAGTTAAGATTAAAGAGAATCTCAGCAACAGATGAACTATGAAAAAGTTGAATGAACTGATGATTCAGAGGTAGAAATATGAAGACAGGTGTATAAAATAGGATAGAAAGAGTAACCAGCAACTTGTTCTGTTCTAGTTACGTGGATGCTACAGTAAAGCACATCACTTGTCTCAATTTTCTCAGATGCCAAGGAAATTTGGTAAGTCCCGATGACACTTACCAACTTTTATAGAAGAGTGGTATGGCAACTGCTCTGTACAAACCACAAGAAATTAGAGTTGTGAACACAGCCCAGTCCATCATGCAAACCAGCCCGTCCTCCACTGACTGTCTACACTGCCTGCTGCCTGTGGAAAGCAGCCAGCATAGTCAAAGACCCCACCCACCCCAGTTACTCTCTTTTCTTCCCTCACCCATTGGACAAAAAGATATTTAAGCCTGAGAGCACATCGCACCAGACTCAAGGATAGATTCTATGTGGATATTACCAGACCCTTGAATGAAACTCTCATACACTAAAAGACGAACCCTTGAACTCTCGATCTCCCAATCTTGAAATGCAGGCCATTGCATTTTATTTGCCTACCTGCACTGTACTTTCTCTGTAACTGTAACACTATATTGTTCATTCCATTTTACTTACTTCCTTGGTTCCTTCAAGTTGTTATAGCCAGGGGGTGGTAATAGGGACAAGCTTCCACTACCTACAGAATGCACTCAATGGCATTCGCCTCAAATAGCCTCTGACAACCAAGTCCAGTTCCTGGCTTTCACATGTGCATTAGCTATTAAGCACTGCAGAACTTTTTCTACTGACAGGAGAAGAGGCAAAGTCAGGCTACTGGCACCTTAAAACCAGTCGCTTCAGACAGATGCGGCTCGTCAGCCGTGGTTGGCAGCTCATCTAGAAGAAAAACTCTGATTTCGATTACCTTGCTGGGGAAGGCTTCAGCAGCAAACCCTGAGGGAAAAAATCTGGAGCTGGAGTTCCTAAGGCAGTCCTACATTGAGTGCAATGCTGACTGGCAACTCTCGCAATGCCACTGGTCCCAAACTGTATCGGTCTCTACCATTACTTTGGGTTCATCAGATGTGTAGAGAGGGGAAGCTTGCTACTTGGGCAACAGCTTGCTCTCTATATCGTACTGTCCAGGCTTGCGTATCTAGACAAGTAGGACACAATTTTCATGGTCAACTCTGACCGACGGAGGCCTCAGCTCAACTTACTACCTCAATGTACTTATGTATGGCATGATCTGTTCGAATGGCACACAACCTGAAGATTTTCCCACTGTATCCCAGTACGTGACAATAATAAACCAATCCCACTACAGTATCTCCATGGGAAAATAGGCAAAATAAAAAATTATTGTTACTACTACGAAATATGATTTCTAGATAACACCACGTTTAAAACAGAATTTATGGCCTTGACTCTGAAAGTAAAACATGTGAATCCAGAAATTTTAGGGTCTCGCTGTCTATCCTTTTGTATTCAGCTGTATTTATCTTGAACAGCAATCTGAAGAGAGTCTGAAATATGAACTTAAGAAAGCTGGTAACTCATAATACTTTCACCAAGCTTTTCCAAACAGAGGCCATCATTCAAACTACATTGTTGATCCGCCACTTATTCCATGTCCTTGTTACCCTCACTCCTCAAATAACTACCTCCCTTTTCATCAGCTTAACTGGCTTCCTATCTTAAGCTAAAAGAGCATAGGAAAGGTCTTTGTCACTTCACCAAAAGGTCTTTGTCAGTTGTAGTTTCTAGCCTTTTTTTCTGTCAAAAATAACTAAGATCAAATTGTTTCTAGATTTCTCTTACTCGTGTATTTTTCACTCATTTCCTCTTAAGATCTTTCAAATTAGATCAACCCCTCAATGCCATCATTTCCAGCAATACTGCACAAATAAATCTCTTTTCATTGCTCAGTCCCCATCCCAGAGAATACCAGCATGACCAAATGTTCTCAGGTGTATCTCTCCTTCCTAGTTCAAAGTTATTCAATAGGGATAATTTTATAAATGAGTAATTCATCTAATGTGGCAAAAACAACCTGATTATCAACTCCAGATATTCCTTGCTACTTTGTTCCAAAGCTCCTGAACCCAAAATTCCTTATTTGTTAAACTGTTTATTTTTGCCTCTGATAGCTAGTTAAAAGTACCTAATGTACTTAGAATTCTAAATCTCATTTGTTCATTTCCTTACCACCCACATTTATGTTGTACTGCCATTCTCACATACAACTAGTGCATTAGGTTACCACAGTCTACATTCCAGCCACTTAATCCATTTCATAATTATAAAGTGACTTCAATATTCACTGCATTTGCTGATTTAAGGATTTAGTAAAAATCTATTTTCGAATGCGAGAGGCTGAGATTAAGAGATAACAGAAGGGTGAAAATTGGACAGACAGAAATTTAAAAACTGGTACATGGCCCAGAACCACACAGGTCAATCTGTTACATTCCCAACTCCATGCTTCTTTAATAGTTTTCTCTTCATGTTCCATGCCTTCATCCCATTAGCAATCTCATGCGCAGTCCATTTTATGACAAAAATCTTTATTTTAAGACTTTGCGTCTTCCCTTCTCATCACCTGCAACTCCACAAAGACTGGACCTTCAATACAGTGTCTTGTCGAAATATTTTTTCCTCAACCCTTTGTTTGCATAAATGAGTAATACAACCAAAAATTCTGATTAATTTAACTGAGAATTTTTATTTGTGAATCACATGCTCATTTCCCCCCACAGTAGAGCCCAAAAATAGGGAAAAATGTAAAGCATGAGGAACTAAAAATTCAAAAGCTGAAGTAAAAGCAGTTCAAAAGTGTTCTTCCTCCTTTACTCAGTACTTAGTTGAACCACTTCTTGCAGCTATTACAGCTATTATCTTTTTGGATAAGTGTCTATTTGTTTTGCACAATGTGATGGAGAAAGATTTGCCCATTACTCCTTGCAAAACTACTCAAAGCTGTGCCAGGTTAATTGGAGAGCAGCGGTGGACAGCAATCTTGACGTCTTGCCAGAGATGTTCGATCAGGTTAGGTCTAGCACTCTAACTGGGCAACTCAAGAACATCAATTTTCTTAATTTGAAGCCACTCCATGGTTACTCTGGCAGTGTGGTTACTCTGGTCGTTGTCCTGCTCAAAGACAAACTTCTTCCCCAGTTTAAGCTTTCCGACAAGGCTGGCAGGTTTTTATCCAGAATCTCTCTGCATTTAGCAGCATTCACCTTCCCATCAATCCTGACCAGATTTCCAGTCCCTGCTGCTGAAAAGCATCTCCAGAGCATGATGCTACCTCCACCATACTTCACAGTCGGGATGGAGTTAGCTGACTGATGCGCAGTATCACATTGTTGAATGAACTGATGATTCAGAGGTAGAAATATGAAGACAGGTGTATAAAATAGGATAGAAAGAGTAACCAGCAACTTGTTCTGTTCTAGTTACGTGGATGCTACTGTAAAGCACATCACATCACTTGTCTCAATTTTCTCAGATGCCAAGGAAATCTGACCACAAGACCTTTTTTGCAGCATCTTGTAAGTGATACCTTGCAAAGTTTTTGCAAGCAAGGATAGAATTTTTTATAAGCCACCCTTCCATAAATAGCCTTTTTGTGCAAGGCCTTACAGATCGTGGAGCCATGAACTTCATCTCCAGTTGTAGCCACTGACTTCTGCAGCTCAGAGTGTCTGGAGGCATCACAGTAGCCTCTCTTACAAGTGCCATTCTTCCCCGGTGACTAAGTTCAGAGGGGCAGCCTGACCTAGGCAGTGTGGTTGTGATTTCATATTTTTTCAGAATCAGATTTATCATCAGCATGTGAAGTGAAATTTGTTAACTTAGCAGCAGCAGTTCAATGCAATATATAATCTAGCAGAGAGACAAAAAAATAATAATAAACAAGTAAATCAATTATGTGTATCGAATAAATTTTTAAAATGTGCAAAAACAGAAATACTGTATATTAAAAAAGTGAGGTAGTGTTCACGGGTTCAATGTCCATTTAGTATCGGATGGCAGAGGGGAAGAAGCTATCCCTGAATCGCTGAGTGTGTGCCTTCAGGCTTCTGTACCTCCTACCTGATGGTAACAGTGAGAAAGGGCATGCCCTGGGTGCTGGAGATACTTAATAATAGACATTGCCTTTCTAAGACACCGTTCCCTAAAGATGTCCTGGGTACTTTGTAGGCTAGTGCCCAAGATGGAGCTGACTAGATTTACAATCTTCTGCAGCTTCTTTCAATTCTTTGCAGTAGTCCTTCCTGAGCAGCCTGTCAGAATGTTCTCCATGGTACAACTATAGAAGTTTTCACCAATCCGCACAGACTGTGGTCTTCCAGTTAGGAAGTCGAGGATCCAATTGCAGAGGGAGGTACAGAGGCCCAGGTTCTGCAACTTCTCAATCAGGATTGTGGGAATGATGGTATTAAATGCTGAGCTATCATCAATGAACAGCATCCTGACGTAGGTGTTTGTGGTGTCTAGGTCTAAAGCCGTGTGGAGGGACATTGAGATTGCGTCTGCCGTTGACCTATTGTGGCAATAGGCAAATTGCAATGGGTCCAGGTCCTTGTTGAGGCAGGAGTTCAGTCTAGTCATAACCAACCTCTCAAAGCATTTATTACTGTTGATGTTAGTGCCACCGGGCGGTAGTCATTATGGCAGCCCACATTATGTCTTCTCAGGCACTGGTATAATTGTTGCCTTTTTGAAGCAAGTGGGAATTTCTCTCCACAGCAGTGAGAGGTTGAAAATGTCTTTGAATACTCCTGCTAGTTGGTCAGCACAGGTTTTCAGAGCCTTACCAAGTACTCCATCGGGACCTTCTGCCTTGCGAGGGTTCACTCTCTTTAAAGACAGTCAAACATCGGCCTTTGAGACAAAGATCACAGGGTCATCAGCTACAGCAGGGATTTTCACAGCTACAGTTGTGTTCTCACTTTCAAAGCATGCATTGAAGGCATTAAGTTCATCTGGTAGTGAAGCATCGCTACCATTCATATTGTTGGGTTTTGCTTTGTAGGAAGTAATGTCTTGCAGACCCTGCCAGAGTTGCTGTACATCTGGTATCGCCTCCAATCTCGTTTGAAATTGTTCCACTTTTTCACAAAGGACTGCACTGAGCTGCAAGGTATGTTCAATGCCTTTGAGATGGTCTTGTATCCTTCCCCAAATTTGTGCTTCTCCATTATCATTTCCCTGACTTGTCTTGAATGCTCTTTTATCTCCATTTTGGTTTGGTTTGTTGAAAATCTACCATACTGTTGGACCTTACAGAGAGAATGGGTATTTAATCTTACGGATTCATTGAAAACAGGTGATCCTCCAATTTTCTACATCAGCGAATTGGTTGAGTTGGTAAAGAAATAGTACAATATATTGCACCTGAGGAAAGTTAGCGTAGTGATTACAACGGTTGATGAATACTTTTTCAGCCTCACAATTTTGGTTTTTAATTTTTAGTTAATTGTTGAGCAGTTTTGGAACTTTTCTTTTGGTTTGATGATGAATGATCAGCTCAAAAATCTTACTTCAATATATCTTAAATTTAGAAAATCAGACAGCAAAATGTGAAAATAATTGTGGGGCCTGAATACTTTGTCCAAGGCACTGTAAGCGCTGGAACTGCCTCACTTAACAATTCCATCATCTTATCTTAAACAGCTTAAAATTTATCACTGGCCATATTTTTGGTCATCCTTCCCAATACATGGCAATGGCAGAAAATTTACATTTTCTATACACTGCTTTCTCTGTATACTACACAAAGAAAATCATATGAACATACACATATGAATTAGCTGTAGTAGGACTCCCTGCCCTTCAAGCCTGCTAGCCATTTCATAAGATCAAGACAGATCCAATTATAACCTGACTCCTCATTCTCAGCTGCACCTAGCACAAGTACATGTCCACCTGACTTTAAAAAAAATAGCCAAATGACTCTGCTTCCACTGCCCTTCGAAGAAGAGGTCCACAGAGGAAACATCCTTCCACATCCACCCTGTCAATATCTCTCAGGATTTTTTACATTTCAATCAAGTCCACTCCTATTCTTCCCTTGTAACCTACACAACCTTTCTTTGTAAGGCAAGCTGCCCATTCTAGACATTAGTCTAGTAAGCTGCTGATTGAATTCCTGATTAATCTTGGTTACTTAAATCCACTTGACCTGGTTTAACCCCTTCCTGTTTATAGTGGTTGAGGTTTTAACGTGCATACTCTCACAATGATTCCATCGCCAATTTCAATAAACCAAAGGATTGTAAGTAATACCTACCTATTCCTAAATAATTTGAATCCATTTGAAGGCAGAATTTGTCTAAATCAGAAGAATCTCTTCAATTCTAATCAATTTATATTTCCTTTGTACCTGCAGGCTTTTTCCCTTATCAGCTTTCTCAAATCTCACAAAGCACAGAAAAATATCCAACAATTTTGCCATGCCTATGCTTGTTTCAAATATCCTCTATATTGCTAGGGGCGACATAGAAATGGGAAACAAGAGAGTAAAAGGTCACTAGCCAGCAGGAACCATGATACATATAACTTGCTACTGCTTTCTGTACAGCACTTGCATGAGTGTGCACACTAAAAAGTTGGAAATTACACTTATGAACTTTCACTATTGCTTTCAATACAAAGCTCTTTTCTCTAATCTTTGACTACAATGTAATTAAGGGCTATTTCCCATCATCCATTTTCATTTTATCCCTTACTTCATCTCCCCTTTGAACCTTTGCTTTTCAGTAATCTTATCAGTTGAATCCTGGATGATTAATCACTCCTTTTTATTTGAAGGGAGAGGGCGTGTATTTGCTTCATAACTATAATATTATTTCACGAGATTCATAAACACAAGAGATACTGCAGGTGTTAGAAATGTCAAGCAACATGCACGTATACACACATACACATACACACACACGCGCGCACACCTGCACAAAGTTCTGGAGGAACTCTGCGAATTAAGCAGCATCTAAGGAGAGGAATGGTCTAAGACCCTTTGTCAGTTTAGTCCAGGATCTAAGCTCCAACAAAGACTACCAGCAGCTCTGGACTGCTGCACTTCATATTCTACCTGTAGGTGGGTGACTATTTTGGACTTGCTGTTCTACCTTGTCGATCTACTGTTACCAAATAACTGTGGATGTTCTTAGAGCCTTTGCTTCTCTACCCAAAGTATCAAAAATAGGGGAGAATAAAGCAGGGTAGTGAAATCAAGGCAGGGAGGAAAGGAACTGGCTTTCCACATATAACACTAACTATAAATTTCTAAGCAAACTTGAACCATATTTACTGCAATAAAGAAACAATGCCTAGGCAATAAAGGAGGGGTTGTTCACTGATCTTTATTATTCCTCACAAATTGCAGATTTCCTGTTCATAAGCTCAGGGTACACTCCTAGCCCTAACATGATGGTGTGAAGCATGAGCATCGTCTAACTACTGATGCTCTGTCACATGATGGCATGTGGTAGATCTGCCTGCAAATACAGTGCATTGAGTCATCGTCTCCTGTAAGGAAGAAAATTAATAACAGTTTACTGGTTCAACAGAAATCTTGTCTTTGATAATCGGAGGTTTTTACTCTATAAACATGGTTAAAATTAGTTGAAGGCGGCTGGGTTTTAGATGAGCAGAACATGTTAGTACATCAACTGATTCAGTTAACTCGCTATTCAAAAATGTACTTACTCGACTGCTTCATTCTTCTGTAGATGAAAAATATGATGATTACAACCAGAAGAATAGCAACAAGTGCTCCAATCATCATTCCTGTCAGCTGGAGGAAATATTTAAAAGTAATATTAATATACTTGTCTGCAGAATCATTTTCCTACCTCTGTACTGTAGTTCATTAGACAACCTTCCCCTCCCAAGTGACCAAATTCTCTCCATTTCCTCATAGATAAATGCTTTCAATTCCAGTCAATTTATACTTTACTCTGCCTCCCTTAACATCAGATGACGTATTCAAATGTTGGGATCATTTTCATGGAGCATTTTTATTAACCATGTCAATTTTGACTTTTCTGTCAAGGTCCACACTTTTATAATGTAACCCTCTAGGTCATGGAGAACTGTTCCGGTATCTGGCACTTCACTCAACTGACAAATATCGATAGTGGTATCTAAGAGGGGGACTTGGTATTCACTTCTATCATGTGAACAGGCCGGGTTCATTTTCTCCACTGTTTTGAGGGTGCACTTCTTACTGTGCAATAACCACAGCCAATCAGGAACTGGAAATTTAACCAACCAGATGAGTTAAAACCAAAACCTTTTCCCCAATAGGTCAGGAATGGTTTGGATGTTTTGTTCTAGATATTCTTTCAATGTTACCAATATAAAGTGCGCAGTTTATTCAAATCATAAAATCACACAGCACAGGTCACACTTGTGGCTATACTTAGCTAACATTTGAGAGGAAAATGGTATCCAGTTGCCCTGCTCTTTCCTCATAGTCCTGCAGATATTTCCATTTTGAATATTCATCGAGACCCTTTTAAAAGCTACAGGTAGCTTTACCACCCTTTCAAGCCATTTATTTCAGAAAATAAACCCAGAAAAAAATCTTTCCATCAGAATCAGGTTTATTATCATTGACTAATGTTATCAAGAAACATTCCCATAGGTGTTCAAGAGTGAATACACATGATCCTTTTCCCTCTCATTTTAATATAGATTTTACTGTCAAGCAAAAAAAAAATTAAATACTGGTGGGAAAAAATATCACCAAGCCTACTGAAAGTAATATTTCCTAGATTCAGAATGCACCCAAGTATCAGAATGGATCAAATTCATTTTCTATATAGCTCGTGACAACCTTTCATCACTGCCCACAGTATAACAGCCAGTAATATAAGATTTATTCTTTACTATTCAGAAACCAAAGAAAACAACTATACATTAATATACAACAAAAGCACAGCAATGCACTAATAACCTTCATCTGACAAATACCAAAGTAGTTAAAGAGTCAATGCTCCAGGTCAGAGACCAGAAAACCTCAACACCTGATTGAATGATAAGCCTTGAAGAGCAACTGTGATCAAAGAAATAATGTTTCCACTGACAAGAGGATCATTAAGCACTAAACACCAATTTTAGCTAAATGGCAAAAAAAGTCACGGACACTCGAGCAAGTTGTGATAATGTGGAAAGGTCAATGGAAACAGATTCAACAGTAATTTGCAAAATGAATAAAGAAAGAAAAATCGGTATGGTTATGTGGAAAGTGAAACCGAGTCATAGTTCTTTCAAAAAGCTGACAAATGTGATAAGCCAGACTGCCTCCTTCTGTGGCAATATCCCAACAATTGCAAAGTCCACTACTTGCTTCCCATTATGCAACCATACATACATACCATTGTGGTCTGAATTTTCTCCTCCACAAACTGCTGGACTAATGCAGAAAGATCCCCACTGATTGGCATCCCAACCTGTGACAGACAATGAGAAATAAATACATTTATCAAAAGCAGTGTTTTAATAGTTTCAAATTTTTGCAATAACTGGGCAAGAAGATATGACATCACATAAAAACTCCGTCACCTGCAGTTTAGCATTAGAATTTTACTTTTTAGCTTTCCTTTATAGATTCCTTAGATTAATTCATTTTGTATTATTAATTTAGATGCATTAAAAGCAATAAGGTGAAAAAAGGTTAAATATGAAAGTAGGCAATCCAATAATGCAAAAAAAGGTTACCAAGTTTTTTTTCAGATATATAAAGAGTAAAAGAGGGAAAAATGGATATCAACCACAGGAAAATGATGCTCTAGAGGTAGTAATGAGGACCAAGAAATAGCAGACACACTCAGCAGGTATTTTCTGTCAGACTTCACTGTGGAAGACACTAGCAGAATGCCAGACATTCAAGAGTGTCAGGGGGCTTTAGTGAATGTGGTTGCTATTACTAAAGTGAATGTGCTTGGGAAGCCAAAGAGACTACATGTAGATAAATCACATGGACCAGATGGACTACACCCCAGGATTCTACAAGAGGTAGCTGAAGAGACTGTAGAGACATTAGCAGTGATCTTTCAAGAATCATTAGATTCTACAATGGGTCAAAAAGAAATTGCAAATGTCACTTCACTCTTTATGAAGGGATGGAGGCAAAATAAAGGAAATCATAGGCCAGTTAGCCTAACTCCAGTGGTTGGGAAGATGTTGGAGTCCGTTATTAAGGATGACGTTTCAGGGTACTTGGAGGCACATGATAAAATAGGCCAAAATCAGCATGAGAAGTCTTGCCAGACAAATCTGTTGAAATTCTTTTGGGGAAATAACATGCAGGATAGACAAAGGAAAGTCAGGGGATGTTGTTTACTTGGATTTTCAGAAGGCCTTTGACAAGATGCTGCACATAAGGCTGCTAATCAAGATAAGACCCTATGGCATAACAGGAAAGACTTTAGCAAGGACAGAAGATTGGATGACTGGCAGGAAGCAATAAAGGATTGGCTGCCGGTGACTAGTGGTGATCCACCGGGGTGGGTGTTGAAACTGCTACTTCTCCCCATTATATGTAAATGACTTGGATGACAGAATTGATGGCTTTGTGGACAATATAAAGATATGTGAAGGAGCAGGTAGTGTTGTGGAAGCAGGAAGTTTGCAGCATTAGATTAGGAGAATGAGCAAAGAAATGGCAGATGGAATATAGTGCAGGGAAGTGAATGATCATGCACTCTAGTAGAAGGATTAAAAGTGTAGACCATTTACTAAACAGCGAGCAAGTTCAGAAATCAGAGAAGCAAAGAAACTTGGGAGTCCTTATACAGGATTCCTTAAAGATTAACTTGCAGGTTGAGTCAGTAGTAAGGAAGGTAAATTCAATATTAGCATTCATTTCAAGAGGACTAACATAAAAGCAAAGATGTAATCCTGAGGCGTTATAAGGCATTGATCAGACCGCACTTGGAATATTGTGATTATATTGGGCCTCTTATCTAAATGAAGATGTGCTGGCATTGGAGAGGGTCCAAGAGAAGGTTCACAAGAATGATGCCAGAAATTAAAGGGTTAATGCATGAGGAACGTTTGATTGCTCTGGGCCTGTAATCACTGGAGTTTAAAAGAATGGGGGGGGGGGGGGGGAGAGGCTGGAGAGAAATCTCATTGAAACGTATCAAATATTGAAAGATAGAGTGGATATGGAGAAGTTGTTTCTATAAGTGGGGGAGTCTAGGACCAGAGGGCACAGCCTCAGAATAGAAGGGTGCCCCTTTAGAATAAGGATGAGGAGGAATTTCTTCAGCCAGAGTGTGGAATTCATTGCAGATTGCTGTGGAGGTCAATTCACTGGCATATTTAAAGTGAAGGTTGATTAATAAGGGTGTCAAAGGTTATGAGGAATAGGCAAGAGAATAGGGTTAAAAAAGATAATAAATTAGCCATGATGGAATGGCGGAGCAGACTTGATGTGCTGAATGGCATATTTCTGCTCCTGTGTCTTACGTGAGTGGGACTTTTATCAAAACATATTTACACAGACTTCTACATCTTGATAGCAGACTTTTCAGACCATTAAGTATTCTTTTTCAATATTTGGTCACTGCTACTTCATTAGTCAGTGCAGTATCTAACTAACACATCAGTGATCTGCAAACAACATTACCAATGGTCAATATATACAATGTGTGTTTTAATGGAACAATTGAAGGCTCAATCCCAACTCTTGAAGTAAATCGATGGAATCTTTAATTCACCCAGAGGGCATAGAACAATACAGCACAGGAACAGGCATGTCACCCACAATGTTGTACCAAACCATTTTATCAAATGCCTGTCAGAGGTTCTTGAACACCTCTATCGTATTTTCCTCCACCTGCACCAACACTCTGTATTAAAAAAAAACTTGTCCCACACATTTCTTTGAACTTACAGCTCTCCCCTTAAATGCATGCCCTCTCATATTAGACATTTCAACACTGGGAAAAAGACAGTGGCTGTCTATTCTATCTATGCCTCTCCTTATCTTATAAGCCTCAATCAGGTAAACAACCCAAGTTTATCCAACCTCTCCTTATAGTAGATGCCCTCTAATCCAGGAAGCATCCTGGTAAATCTCCTCTAAACCCTCTCTAAAGCCTCAATATCCTTCCTATAACAGTGACCTGAAATGAAAGCAATAGCAAAAATGCAAACAAACAAGTCTTCTAAATCTACAACCTAACTTCCTGACCCTTGAATGCAATTACTCGACTAATGCTATATGCCTTCTTCATCACTATCAAACCAAGTCGCCACTTTGGTAGAGTTATGGGCTTAGATCCTGAAGATCCCTCTGCACTTCAACACTGGGTAATGGCAAGACCCTTACACCTCTTTAGATTTGATCTCCCAAAGTGCAACAATTCATATTTGACTGGGTGAAGTTCCATCAACCATTTCTTTACTCATTATTTGCAACTGATCTATATCCTGCTGCATCCTTTGCCAGTCTTCTACACTATCCATAACATCACCAACCTTTATATTGTCTGCAAACTTCCTAACCCATCTCACATACTTTCTCCAACAAATACGTACAAAATTAGATCATTTTTCTCAATAAATAAATGAACAAGTATAATACTTTGTGTTATTTATTTAACTGGGTTCCCTTATCTTGCTTAATGACTAATGTGAAGATCTGATTACGTTTTAGGTCAGATTTATGCAAAAATAGAAATACAGGGTTCACAAACTTTCTAGCCCCACGGTATAAGTGTCACAAGACTCCTATCACCATGAACACAGGAACAACTTGAACGATCCCCTCGGCTCTACAGTACCGATGTCCACTGATGAAACAGAGAAATTGAGGAACTACCTCAGAGCTTACGCAGCCATCCGGCTCCTTCAGTGCATCTGGAGTAAAGAAAGAGAAAACAGTCAAAACCAATTCAGGACAAAATACACTCCATGCATTGACCATAACAAGACATGGTAAAAAAAAAACAAGTGCAAAATAACCAGAACTTGTTTGGGAAAAACAGTTGTATTGCCCGTTAATAGGTATCAATTTACCTATGCTTTATTTCTTGGACCAAAAGAAGCTACAGAAAGTTGTAAAAATTAGTCAGCCCCATCTTGCGTACTAGCATCTGTTGTATCCAAGACATCTTCAAGGAGTGGTGCCTCAGAAAGGAGATGTCAATTATTAAGGAGCCCCATCACTCAGGACATACCCTCTTCTCATTGTTACCATCAAGGAGGGGGTACTGAAGCCTGAAGGCACACACTCAGCGATTCAGGAACAGCTACTTCCTCTCTACCAAACAATTCCTAAATGGACATTGAACCCATGATATTACCTCACTTTAAAAAAAATACATATAATTTCTGTTTTTGCCCTATTTTAATCTAATATACATATATATAGTAATCGATTTCCTTATTTTTTTCTTCTTTCTATATTATTATGTTCTGCAGTGAACTGTTGCTGCTAAGTTAACAAAATTCACAACACATGCCGGTGATAATGAACCGGATTCTGATTCTTTCTACTTTTCTACACTCCATAGAACAGTACAGTTCATGTACATATTTGCACCTCAAACATTTCATGGTCACTTTTATACCCTTGCATTTTTGTACAGCTTATCTGAATAGTTTCCTTCATTAAGATAGTGACTGAAGAGTTCAATGTTCTTTTGGAACAGTCAGATGTAATGTGGCCAGTGACTAGCAAGTAGTGACAGGCTATTTGAGCACTAGGGATATCCCAGTCAGATCTGTCCACAGAAAATGCATTCCCACCAGTGCTCAACAGAAATTCTAAGTATTTCCCTGTGCTTCCCCAATCCAGAGGCCAAAAGTAGTTTTACAGCTCTGAACTCCACAGCTAAAACTAGCTAATAACTACACTGGGGAACAAAACTACACTGTCCTGTTACCACAGACTATCCTGTGCTGCATCAGATGATCATGGAACTATCAGAGCTAAAAAGCTGTATGGAATAAAAACCTAGGTTAATTATATAATTATGAAGCAGAACTTCCTTTTTAAAATCAAAGTAGTAGAGAATGGAGTCATTGAAATTTACAGCACGGTAGGCTGGCTTTAGGCAAATCCTAGATGGCCCTTCTACAAGGCACAGTGGGCTGTAGCAGAGCTTCAACAACAGGGTGCAAACTCAAGTCCCTGCCCACAAAGGCCCCTGTTAGCTCCCCAACAGAACAAGCTGCCAGGGATTTTTCTTGTTTTCCACACATCCTAATTATCAGTTATATGAAAAGTGAACAAATATTTTACAAAATGTATTAAAAATCATAAATTTAAATACTTCAGTGGTTGGTAAGTTGATGGAAAAGATCTTGAGAGGCAGGATTTATGAACATTTGGAGAGGCATGATTAGGAATAGTCAGCATGGCTTTGTCAAAGGCAGGTCATGCCTTACAAGCCTGATTAAATTTAAACACGTTAATGAAGGTAGAGCAGTAGATGTAGTGTATATAGAGTTCAGCAAGGCATTTGATAAGGTGCCCCATGCAAGGCTTATTGAGAAAGTAAGGGGGCATGGGATCCAAGGGGACCTTACTTTGTGGATCCAGAACTGGCTTGCCCACAGAAGGCAAAGAGTGGTTGTAGACGGGTTATATTCTGCATGGAGGTTGGTGGTGTGCCTCAGGGATCTGTTCTGGGACCCCTTTTCTTCGTGATTTTTATAAATAACCTGGATGAGGAAGTGGAGGGATGGGTTAGTAAATTTGCTGATGACACAAAGGTTGGGGATGTTGTGGATAGTGTGGAGAGCTGTCAGATGTTACAGAGGGACATCGATAGGATGCAAAACTGGGCTGAGAAGTGGCAGATGGAGTTCAACCCAGATAAGTGTGAGGTGGTTCATTTTGTGTCAAATATGATGGCAGAATATAGTATTAATGGTAAGACTCTTGGCAGTGTGGAGGATCAGAGGGACCTTGGGGTCCGAGTTCATAGAACACTCAAACCTGCTGCGGAGATTTATTCTGTGGTTAAGAAGGCATTCAGTGCATTGGCCTTCATCAACCGTGGGATTGACTTTAAGAGCCCAGAAGTAATGTTACAGCTATATCGGACCCTGGTCAGACCCACTTGGGAGTACTGTGCTCAGTTCTGGTCACCTCACTACAGGAAGGATGTGGAAACTATAGAAAGGATGCAGAGGAGATTTACAAAGATGTTGCCTGGATTGGGAAGCATGCCTTATGAGAATAGATTAAGTGAACTTGGCCTTTTCTCCTTGGAATGGCAGACAAGAGGTGACCTGATAGAGTTGTATAAGATGATGAGAGGCATTGATTGTGTGGATAGCCAGAGACTTTTTCTCAGTACTGAAATGGCTAACACAAGAGGGCACAGATTTAAGGCGCTTGGAAGTCGGTACAGGGGAGATGTCAGAGGTAAGTTTGTTTGTGTTTTTTTTAAAGCGCAGGAAGTGGTGAGTGCACAGAATAAGATAGGGTCTTTTAAGAGACTCCTGGATAGGTACATGGAGCTTAGAAAAATAGAGGGCTAAGGATAACCCTAGGTAATTTCTAAAGTAAGTACATGTTTGGCACAGCATTGTGGGCCAAAGGGCCTGTATTGTGCTGTAGGTTTTCTATGTTTCTAAGTACAGTGGATTCTAGTTAATTGGGACACATCGGGACCAGTACATTTTGACCTAATTAAGTAACTACCAAAATTAGCCGAAGTTTCATGGAAATTGTTAAAAAGGTATAAAAGGATAAACTATAATTTAACTGAGTAACAAATTATGTATTTAAATGAAATATAGAACAAATTGAAATACTACCAATACTACTACAGTGCTAGAAAACTCTGCATTAGTTCTTAATAGTTATCAATGGAGGAATTCATTATATGCACTGCTATGTATGGGGTATTCAAGGAGGGACAGCACCTCTGATGAAGGGGCTTGTCGTGTCCATTCTGAAGCAGCTCATTCACCATTGGTCTCCACCAGACACTCAGCTTTCACCTGTGGCTCCAAGTAGCTGTTTGTATGTGACAGAATGGCAGGCAGTGACTAGTGGGGTACCGCAAGGCTCAGTGCTGGGACCCCAGTTGTTTACAATATATATTAGTGATTTAGACGAGGGAATTAAATGCAGCATCTCCAAGTTTGCGGATGACACGAAGCTGGGTGGCGGTGTTAGCTGTGAGGAGGATGCTAAGAGGATGCAGGGTGACTTGGATAGGTTAGGTGAGTGGGCAAATTCATGGCAGATGCAATTTAATGTGGATAAATGTGAGGTTATCCACTCTGGTTGCAAGAACAGGAAAACAGATTATTATCTGAACGGTGGCCGATTAGGAAAAGGGGAGATGCAACGAGATCTGGGTGTCATTGTACACCAGTCATTGAAGGTGGGCATGCAGGTACAGCAGGCGGTGAAAAAGGCAAATGGTATTACGGCATTCATAGCAAAAGGATTTGAGTACAGGAGCAGGAAGGTTCTACTGCAGTTGTACAAGGCCTTGAGTTCTGAGTTGGATGATCAGCCATGATCATACTGAATGGCAGTGCAGGCTCAAAGGGCCGAATGGCCTACTCCTGCACCTATTTTCTATGTTTCTATGACAGTAATCACACCTGGTACGCTGGTTCAAAAGGTGGGCTAAACTAGACGAGGACAGCCATCAAGCCTCATACCCCAGTGAAATAGGGATATGCCTGACCTAGGTTGCAAAGTCAGCTCCTGCATACTAAATGGATGAGAACAACAATGAAATCCAACAGCCAAGGCAGCTGCTCTGCAACATTTTGTGGAGAGTGAAGGACATGATATGGCACAGAAGTCACAGTTATCCACTGCAACCAAGGAAGACCCAAGTTTGTGAAGACTACTCGTACCCTTGGACCCAGACTTCCAAGAAGAGTGGAACTGTCCCTGTGCAAAAGCTTTTCCACTTTAAAAGCTCTCCCACACAGGTGTCACCATCGTCATTAGAAGCGACGGATGGCCAACATGCTGCCAGCTTCTTTTGACTGACTGTGAATGAACAAAATTAATGTAGGCCACCTAGTGCAGATAATGGACTGCCTTTATATAATGTTTTCAGTAATTGTATCCTCCAAATCTTCATTTTCATTGCACCATTCAAGATGATTGCCAATACCTTCAAATTCTTCATCGTTCCTAATTCATTTTAAGTAGTGAAATCATTTAATTTTCACTACCAGCATTTCTGCACCTCCAAGCCTGAATGCTTGAAACCGCAGTGAGCAAAACAATTCTAAACTGTCTTCTTTCTAGCCAACTACCAGTGACAAAAATCACTGCTTTTTGAACAAAAGCACACACAACTGACGCTACTTAAAAACTGTTTAGAGTGTAGTGTTTAATGGCCACACAAGTTCATGCAACTGCCAATAGTTAGAAACTGTTCACAACAATCTCCTGTCTCAATTAAGTAGCATAGTGTGCCAAATAAGTGGCTGGCCAATCAGCCAATGGACTAATTAACCACTGTAGACAAAATTGCTATTAATTTAAACATGAATGTATGCTGAAATAAAGAAAAATAAGCTGAAACTCAAGATAAAATGTGATGCAAGTTAGCATCATTGGGCTGAGATGTTCCACGCTATAACACAGAGGGACAGACACCCAGAGTACAGAGCCAAACAGATCTCCATCCACTTGCCACCTAGCTAGCATCATGCTCTAAGCCAAAACTTCTCAACCTTCTGCCAACTTCCTGTAAATCAATACCCCATCACCATCTCTGCTGCTCAACAGATCATTTCTATTTAATCTGCCATCATAAATTCTTACTCTTTTGTTCCGAAGAAAACAACCCCAGCCTTGATATTCTCTCAACTATGTTTCTCCAACTCTGGCAAAATGCTCAAAGAACTAACCTACAGTCTCTTCGGTAGTATCACATCCTTCCTACAGTGTAGTGAACAGAACTGTGCACACTGCTCTAGCTGTGGATTAACAATGTGGTATTAATTTCTAGCAAGACCTTTCATATTTTATTCCTCAGTTTAAAAAAAAGATAAGTATCCTGTCATCTTACCTACCAGTTATTCCAAGATTACTCTACTCCTTAAACCTCACTATTTTTCTCTTGCCTTAGCTGCCCTCCCCAATTGTACTACCTCATAATCTTTCAGGCCGAATTCTATTCAACACTTGTGTTCATTTAACTTGTCCTCGGGCATCTTCCTTTCACCCAAGACTTCCTCCATCATTGGCAATTTTGTTATTTAATTTGATAACATTGGCATATTTTTTAATTGCGACCCCTACATTTTGACAAAGTAAAGTAATATGAACCTTCATTTACAGCCCTCCATTCATAAAACTTTCAATGTCACCTTTTGCTTTCTAGTAATGTGCTAATTTTTTTATTTTACTTGTCCCTTAACCCATAAGCTCCAGGGGCTTTTACTTTCCTGATCAATTTGCCTTGTGGGAATTGTGACAATGCTTTTTTATATCCATCTTCAATTACCCTGACTTATTGACATAGCTTGTATCTTCTCAAAATTCAGCCAAACTTAACCTTGCCTTAAATCCTTGTCATCTCTCCCATGCCTCCAAATGTTGATTTGCACCTCAGAAATCTGTTCATCAATTTCCTCACTGCCACTGTCAGAGACTGACCTGTAGTTACTTTGAACTAGCTATTTTGAAAATCACATCTCTGTTCTAGTAGCCAAACAGTAAAGGAGAAACATAGCAAGGGCTGATCCATCTCTTTTAAAAAGTGTATTTTGGTGATTTATCCACACCTAAAGATGCTAGATGTCTTACAATATGTCCTCCTCACCACCCAACCCCACATATCATTTCTAAGGCTTCATATTCTTTCTCCTTAAGGTCAAAGTCTTCAATCATTCCCTCTTCAATGAAGCCAAAGGCAAACACTTTCATGCCTTCTGCCTCCATTTTCAGGTTGCTGTTTATGTTTCCACTGAGACCAACACTTTCCTTTCTAATCATCTTTCCACTCATATATTGTGACATATTCTCTTGGGGTCTTCCTTGATTTTATACATTTTTCCCTGTCTTTTTTTTAATTTCACTCCTGCATCTTCTATGCTTCTCCATGCTTTCAGTTGAGCTGGACTCTTGGTATCTGTCAACTGTATGTTCCTGGACGTCTTGAATTGGGAGCTTTCTCTTTTTCAATTGATTCACATCTGTTCTCACTGTTCCTATTAAACAATTTCATCTTTCATAAAATATCTAGTTCACTAAACATCACATTGTTGACAATCAAATACTTTTCTGCACCACTCTATAATCTAAAGGAAGGTCTTTGAGTGCTCCATCAAGCAAGGTTGTTCCACAGATATCAAAGTAACAATGGAGTCAGCAAATATGCTACCTGCTCTCTAACTCTGCCCATTAGAGACAACATCATTCAGGATCATACTGCAGTGCTGTAAATTTAGGTCAGGTTATCACAGATGGTCCTGCTCTTCAAACTGTGGAAAGTAATCATTAATATCCAAAGGTCAGAAGATTTAATGGATATAAATTGTCATATTAATCTACTTCTCTCTGGGTAAACAAGCTGTCCAAGTTTTGCTCCCAACCATTTTAGTGCTTTAATGCAAATCTCATGCAATGACACCACCTGATCTCACCACAATGACCATCCGACTTGTACCTAAACATTTACTCTCCCCAGCAGTCCTATCCCAACATCTGCCATCCTCACTACACATCCCACCCAGAAGAACAGCCACAGACTTACATACAGAGTATGCATCTTCCCCTACAACCTAGCCAACAAGAATACCAAGCAGAGGTACATGAGAAAAGTTTAAGAACCTATGTCTTCATGGCACATCAGAAAAATCTACCTCTGATGGAGCAATCGCTCATCAGGTAAGGCCCCAGAGCATCAGCCTAGAAGTGCAATGTGTAAAGTGCAATTTAAACCCACAACTTTGCAACTTAGGGATGAGAAGTTTGCACTCATCAGGTTACTATAAGATATCTGATTTTATTGCTTTAAACCAAAAGGAAAATGAAGCTTGCATGGTTTCTCCCTTTTTGTATCTAAGATCTACTGTGAAGTATATTGTCCACACTCAGCCCACATCCTCAGGAACACACGTATACATCTCAAAAAGACAAAACTTAGCCACAATAGCAATCTTCACAGACTAGGCAGCCATGAGGGGAAAAGTTTATAAATTCACTTAATATTCCAGCAACAAATTCCAGAAATGTTCAAATACATTATCTGAGCCACAAGTATAACCTAAATACATTTAAACATTAGAGTAAGAAGTCAACTACTTTTTTATTTGAACCCTTTTTCAAATCATTACTTAAAGTTAACAAATGCCACACAATTTATGCACATCTGTTCAGTTATATTTTGGTCATGAACTCTTACAAGGTGAAAAGTATAGTGCTTCCTCAGATCTGAGAGCACTGTTTTCATATCTGTGCCTGCTCTCTCGTCATTCTTAATTAATAACCTAATGAAATTATTGATTAAAGTAAATTAATTTGTTTTAGGTACTCATTAATATTGCAGAATCATTTTAAAAGCTAGTGATAATCTTGTGCCAACTCAAGCGACCAGGAAGATGATACAACTGAGGAGTTCAGAGTATTTTTCCAATCTCGTGAATATTAGGTTATACAGCACAGAAACAGGAACCATATTCACAGGGCCCATCAAACAGCCATCTATACTAAGCCCTTTTACTAGCCTTTGGGCTGTATGTTTCTATACCTGGCAGTTCAGTGTTTAGACTGTACGTATCATCCTGTGTGGCCCAAAGAAAACCCAGATTGGCACCAGTGAATAACTGGCATTTGGTTGCAACATTGACAACTTCCTTCACTTTGCTAATGAAACTGATTGCCAGTGACACAGTAGTACAATTAGTGGAGCTGCTGCCTCATACAATGGTTTAGATCCAATCCTGACCACTGGTGCGTTGTGTGGAGTTTGCAAGATCTCTGTGACTTAAGATTTGGTAGGTTAATTAAACACTGCAAGCAGTCTCTAGCAGGCAAGTGGAAGCATTTGATGGAAATACAAGGAGAATAAATTGAGAGTGCAAACAGAAGCTTCACAATCAACACTGAATCAATGGGACAAAGAGCCCACTTCCCTGATGCATCTCTCCACGTTTCTATGCCTGGGCAACAATTACCAGCTTGGATTTTGTAAGCAAATGGTGCAATCATTGCTCTGTCCTGATCGGGACCCTGCTCACTCAAAGATCTTGAGAACATATGAATAATCTGCAGCAGTAGATCACAGAGCTCTTCAAGTTTGCTCCAACACTCAATAAGATCATGGCTGATACAATTATAAGCTCAATCTGCCCCCCCTCCCCCCCATCAGTAACTTTTTACGGACTGGTTATCAATAATCTATATACTTAATAACTAGATAACTTCTTGAAAGCCAAAGGGTGGACTTCTTTTTAAGGTACTTAAAGTTTCTACTTCTACTACTCTTTCATGAGGGAAGTATGTATAATATTTTGCTTAATAGGAACACATTGGGAGCAGTACATTTTGGCCCAATTAAGTGGCTCCTCCAATTAGCCAAAGTTTCATGGAAATAGTTGAAAAGTATAAAAAAAAGACAAATAACCTTTCAAATGGGTCACAATTTATGTATTTAAATGAAATACAGAACAAATTAGAACACTGCCAATACCTCTACAACACTATAAAACTGTATTAGTTCCCAGTAGTTATCAATGGAGGAAACCATTTGCCGTGTTCTTTTGATTGATTATAAATGAACAAAATCAGTGTAGACACCCAGTGCAGATAATGCACTGCCTTCGCATAATGCTTTAAACAATTGCATCCTCCAAATCTTCATTTTCATTATAATGTTCAAGATGATTGCTGATACCTTCAAATTCCCTAACTTGCTGAAGTAGAGAAAACATTTCATTTTCACTCTATCTCCAAGCCTGAATGCCTGAAACCGCCATAAACAAAACAGTTCTAAAATGTCCTACTGCTTGTTTCTACCAGCTATCAGTCACAAAAATCAATGCCTTTTGAATACAAACACATGCAACTTACACTATTAAAAACTGATCGCTCCAAGCATGGTGTAGTGTCTAACAGCCGCGCAAGTACAAATGACTGACACTAGTCATAATTTATTCAGCAACAGTCTGCTGCTCCAATTAAGTGGATAGTGTCCCAAATAAACGAAGGGAAGCCCATTTAACAAATTTATTTATTTATTGAAATGCAACACGGAATAGGCCTTTCCAGCCATGCCGCCAAGCAATCCCCGGATTTTTTTAATCCCAGCCTCAACACAGGACAATTTTAAATGACCAATTAACCTACCAACTGGTATGTTATCGGACTATGGGAGGAGACCAGAGCACCCTGGTTTATAGGGAGAAAACACCTTGAACTGGTGTGGCCCTTCTAGTGAAGGTAGAGCTGTAGTTGCAATCTACATAGATTTTACTAAGGCATTTGATAAGGTCCCTGATGGGAAGCTCATCTGGAAGATTAAGCCTCATGGGATCCACAATGAATTATCTACATGGATTAAAAACTGGCTTGCCATAGAAGACAGAAGGGAGTGGTTGATAGGAATTATTCCAGCTGGAGGTCTATAATTAGCAGTGTTCCATAGGGATCTATGCTGGGACCTCTACTGTTTGTGATATGTAAATTATCTACGGTACTGTGCAACAGTCTTTGACATATAACTATAGTGCCTAAGGGTGTACCATATACACTCAGACCCCGCTTAAAACTGGGAATGCGAAGGTGAAGCAGTATGCAGGGTCATTATAACATTATGTAAATGGACATGTATGCCTAATTTTAAAAAAAAGTCAAACCTGAGATAAATGATATGATTTTATGTATACACAGTAATTTGTGAAGTAATAAACACACAAAAAGGCCGAACCTGTACATCAGTGGAGCAGCAGCAGAGGGAAGCAGTGATGGTTACATCTTAGAGGAGGGATCAGACTGTGGGTCCACCTCTAACTTTAGCTCCTTCTTCAAGTAGGCATCAAGATTTGACTGCCTTTTCTTAAGCTTCCTCTCATGAAGCAGGTAGCAGGAAATCATGTCAAGAACATCAGTGTAAAAGGAAAAATCATGTTGTAACCAATCAGCGCTATGCAGGATCTGAATATGTCTTTCCAGTTACCACTGTTTCCCAATACACAGTACTGCGCAAAAGTTTTAGGCACCCTAGTTATACTTATGTGCCCAAGACTTTAGCACAGTACTGTATTTGAAAATGCAAATGGGTTTTAGATCAGTAGCAGATATGGATAAAGAAATGGCAAAGAGAGTGAGGTGCTGCACTTCGGGAGAACAAACGTAAAGTGACTGTATACTGTTCATGACAAGTGTGGATTTGGAATTGATTTATTACTGTCACATGAACTGAGGTACAGTGAAATACCTGTCTTATACTCTGTTCATAAAGATCCAATCATTACACAGTGAATTGAGATAGTACAAGGTAAGATAATAACTAACTGCAAAATAGAGTGAAACAGCTACAGAGAAAGTACAGTGCAGGTGAACATTAAGTGCAAGATTAAAATGAGGTAGATTGTGAGGTTAAGAGTCCACCTTACCTAATCAGGGAACCATTCATTAGCCTTATAACAGCAGGACAGATGCTAACCTTGTGCCTGGTGTACATGCTTTCAGGGTTTTAGATCTTCTGCCCATTTGGAGAGAGAAAGACAGAATGTCTGGAGTGATTAAGTTGCCTGCTTTACTGAGGCATTGAAAGGTGTAGACAGAATCTGTGGGGGTGATGGGAGGGGGGTGGGAAGACATCAGTTTCCATGATGTGCTGAGTTGTGTCCACATCTCTCTGCAGTTTCTTGTGGTCCTGGGTTGCCTTTTTGCATCCTGATAGGATGCTTTCTTGGGTGCATTGATAAAAATTGGTAAAGGTTGACAGGGACGTGCCAAATTTCTTTGGCCTGCTGAGAAAGAAGAGGCATTAGTGAGCTTCCTTGGCATAGCATCCATGTGACCAGGACAGGCTATTGGTGATGTTCACTCCTAAGAACTAGCCCTTGACCTGAACACTGCTAATGTAGACAGAAGTATGTGCACTGCCCTCGTTGCGGTCCAAGTCTGCAGCTCCCTGAAAGTAGCCACACTGATTGATAGGTTTGAGGGGCACATGACATGCTTGCCCTTATTAGTCAAGAACTTACATCTAGACTCTAGTTAGGCCACATCTAGAGTATTGCATTAAGTTCTGGTCACCCCATTATAGGGAGGATGTTGTGGCTTTGGAGAGGGTTTTTACCAGGATATGGAATGAATTAGACTGCAAGGAGAGGTAAGACAAACTTGGGTTCATTGTTCTGGAGTAATGGAGGCTGAGGGAAGATCTAAGAGAGATTTATAAGATTATAAAAGGCATAAGTAGAATAGACAGATAACACCTTACTATAGTCCATAAAGGCAATATCCACTGACCTGTCTTCATCAATATGTTTGGTCATCTCTTCAAAAAAACACAAATCAATTTTGACAGATACAATCTCCTCTGAACATAGCCATGTTATCAGTAATTAGACCTTCCCTTTCCAAATAAAAATAAATCCTGTCCTTCAGAATCCCTTCTGGTAACTTTCTCACCACTGATACAGGCCTGTCCTTGCAACCTTTCTTGCAGAGGTACAACATCACAATCCTACAGTCTTTTGATATCTCATCGAAGCCGGTACGCTCCACTGGGGGTGGTGTGGTGCAGCATCCAGGCTGGAGATGGTGCTGTCCCCTCACCCCCCCCCCCCCCCATGTCAGCAGAAGACAACCTGTATTGTGGTCGAATGCAGATTTCTGCAGCATTCACGGACTCAGGGCTTCAAGCCACAGCGTCACCTGCTTACCACCACAAGGAGAGAGGCGTCAGATCCACTGCGCTCCAGTGGGGGCAGTGTGGCACGATATCCAGGCAGGGGTGGGTGCTGCCCCCCCAGTGTTCGCTCAGCAAAAGACAACCTATATTGTAGTCCACTTTAAAGAGCAAACACGAGGAAATCTGCAGATGCTGGAAATTCAAACAACAACACACACAAAATGCTGGTGGAACACAGCAGGCCAGGCAGCATCTATAGGGAGGAGCGCTTTCGATGTTTCGGGCCGAGACCCTTTGTCAGGACTAACCGAAAGGAAAGATAGTAAGAGATTTGAAAGTAGTGGGGGGAGGAGGAAATGCAAAATGAAGCTCAAAAACGGATCCTGAAGCCAACTGGAGTCAGTTGGCGGCGGAGACACGTTCCAAGGAAGGATATATGGCTGTAATAGCGGGTCTGGGTCAAAATATGATCGAAAAGTTGAAGGGCCGAAGGAATTATAGATGGGGAGCAGCGAGAGAGGGTTTCACTGTACTATCTTTCCTTTCGGTTAGTCCTGACGAAGGGTCTCGGCCCAAAACGTCGACAGCACTTCTGCCTATAGATGCTGCCTGGCCTGCTGTGTTCCACCAGCATTTTGTGTATGTTGTTGTTTGAATTTCCAGCATCTGCAGATTTCCTCGTGTTTGCTCTTTAAATTCACTACTGCGAAGCCTCTGCCAGTGATGACTACACTGAAGAAGTTTAAATCTTCTCTTCGACGGGAGTTCAGTGAAACCCTCTCTCGCTGCTCCCCATCTATAATTCCTTCGGCCCTTCAACTTTTCGATCATATTTTGACCCAGACCCGCTATTACAGCCATATATCCTTCCTTGGAACGTGTCTCCGCCGCCAACTGACTCCAGTTGGCTTCAGGATCCGTTTTCGAGCTTCATTTCGCATTTCCCCCTCCCCCCACTTAGATAGTAAATCTCTTACTATCTTTCCTTTCGGTTAGTCCTGACGAAGGGTCTCGGTCCAAAACGTCGACAGCGCTTCTCCCTATAGATGCTGCCTGGCCTGCTGTGTTCCACCAGCATTTTGTGTGTGTTGTAGTCCACTACAGATTTTTGCAGCATTCATGGAATCAGGATCTGGACTGTATTTTTTTTTTGCATAGCTCTATTTTACTGAATCTTACATGTGCTTGCTATCTTGTATGTGCTATGTGTGACTGTGAGTGCTGTGCTTTGTGCCTTGTTCAACAGTAACCCTGTCTCATTTGGCTGCATTTATGGGTTTATATGTGTGGTTGAATGACGATTAAACTTGAATTAAATTGTATCTGTGGTTAACAATGAAAATAAATCTCTACCAAAGCCCCAGTAATTTATTCCCTTGCTTCTCATAATGAACATATTACCACAGCAATCTACTAATTGTTTTACATTTGACATAATTCTATTAGAACTTCCAAAGGCTAAAACAACGAGTTTCACTTAACTGAAGTTTTCACAATTTCTCTTACTTAATGGTTGAAGGAATTGAGATTAAGAGAATTAAGCAATAGATTCCAACCTGTGCTGCAAGGTACAGGAATCTTCTCTTTAAGATTAGCCAGTTTTCTAAAGACTATTTTAATTATACAAAGGGCACAGAGCGACCACTTCCCGCTGAACATCAACGGCTCCTCGGTAGAGATCGTTAAGAGCACCAAATTTCTTGGTGTTCACCTGGCGGAGAATCTCACCTGGTCCCTCAACACCAGCTCCATAGCAAAGAAAGCCCAGCAGCATCTCTACTTCCTGCAAAGGCTGAGGAAAATCCATCTCCCACCCCCCCCCATCCTCATCACATTCTACAGGGGTTGTATTGAGAGCATCCTGAGCAGCTGCATCACTGCCTGGTTTGGAAATTGCACCATCTCAGATCGCAAGTCCCTGCAGCGGATAGTGAGGTCCGCTGAGAAGATCATCAGGGTCACTCTTCCCGCCATTACAAACATTTACACTACACACTGCATCCGCAAAGCAAACAGCGTTATGAAGGACACCACACACCCCTCCTACAAACTCTTCTTCCTCCTGCCCTTTGGGAAAAGACTCCGAAGCATTCGGGCTCTCACGACCAGACTATGTAACAGTTTCTCCCCCCAAGCTATCAGATTCCTCAATACCCAGAGCCTGGACTGACACCTTACTGCCCTATTGTCTTGTTTATTCTTTATTGCAATGCCTGCACTGTTTTGTGCACTTTATGCAGTCCTGGGTAGGTCTGTAGTCTACTGTACTTTTTTTTTCTGTCAACACACACAAAATGCTGGTGGAACATAGCAGGCCAGGCAGCATCTATAAGGAGAAGCACTGTCGACGTTTCGGGACGAGACCCTTCGTCAGGACTAACTGAAAGGAAAGATAGTAAGAGATTTGAAAGTAGGAAGGAGAGGGGAAATGCAAAATGATAGGAAAAGACTGGAGGAGGTGGGGTGAAGCTGAGAGCCAGAAAGGTGATTGGCAAAAGGGATACAGAGCTGGAGAAGGGAAAGGATCGTGAGATGGGAGGCCTAGGGAGAAAGAAAAGGGGAGGGGAGCACCAGAGGGAGATGCAGAACAGGCAGAGTGATCGGCAGAAAGACAGAAAAAAAAGAAGGGGGGGAAATCTAAATATATCAGGGTTGGGGTAAGAAGGGGAGGAGGGGCATTAACGGAAGTTAGAGAAGTCAATGTTCATGCCATCAGGTTGGAGGCTACCCAGCTTCCGTTAATGAACATTGACTTCTCTAACTTCCGTTAATGCCCCTCCTCCCCTTCTTATCCCATCCCTGATATGTTTAGCTTCCCCTCCCCAGAGTGAACTACATAAAAAACAACACAGAAAACAAAATGAGGAAATCTGCAGATGCTGGAAATTCAAGCAACCTCTCTTTTTAACTCTGGCCCTGTACTTCACACCACTACCACCCCACAAATTCAGGCAATATCCTGGTAAACATTTTCTGCACTCTTACTAGTTTAATAATTTCCTTCCTAAAACACAGCGACCAAAACTGCACACAATACTCCAAGTGTGGTTTCACCAATGCATTAAGTTTCTTTCCTCAGGATGTCATAGTCACTGCCTTGATATCACTTGACTCAGCTTTAGTCATAGGACAGCTTGTGGCAGGTTACTGAACAAACATAAAAATATTAACAAACAACCCAGACACTGGGATGCAGCCAACAGCAATCCATAACTTATAAGATGATAAGTTGACCTTGATTCTCTCTCTGTTGATGCTGGCAAACTACTGAGTATTTCCAAACTTTTCTGTTTTTAAATATCAAATTTCCAGCATCCACAGCATTTTCCTTTTACACATGCCAGAATGTCAGAGAACACCACTAATTGTAGGTTCTCTCTGCTTGCAGACCATCTTGATTTAGAAGTGCACCACCCATTCTTCATGAACGCCAACTCCAAATTTCTGGACATTCTCCCCAACCTCACTATGGAAAACCTTCATGGGTAGGACCACAGAAAGCACTTTTCAACTGCTTCTCAAGGGCATTTAGAGAAGGTCAATAAATGACAGTGCAAATCCCAGGGATGAATTACGACTGAATCACAAGGGTACTAGTCCCTGCCAAGTTTAAGTCCCAGTAGAATTGTTTTCTTCTTCCCTTGTTACATTCAAGTAATCCATAATTAAACCCATGAGACCTAAGCCATTACTAGCAACATTCAACCCCATGCCAGTCCACATGTAGTTCAGACTGGAATTATTATCAGAAGTTCTACATTTGAACTTTTGCCCTGGGCCAAACTCTCCCAACAGAACCAAGTTCTGTGACAGTAGTTCACTCACGACCTGTAATATTTTGATCTTCACCTCTCCACTTTAAGCCGTTCTCCAGACACAACCCTGTCTTTAACCCTGACACACAGCCTTATGGATCCCAGTCCCAGCCACAGAGAACTTACCCATCACTCTACTATCCAATAGTAATTTGTTCCTTTTTACTCCTCCTCCCTCACCACTTACTTACAGAGCGGCTGCGTCAGACTGCCCGCATCTGAATGATCCACACACATTCAAAAACAAGGCTCATTCTTGTCTGACTCTCAATTGCATCCTAATATTCCTGGCTACTGTCTAAGTGGTGCAACTGTCTTCAGATCAAGTTGTGCACGTAACACTACACTTCCCTGCACCTCATATCACTTTCTAGGCTATGATATGATCCCAGCAACGACAATGAACATTAAACCACCATTTTCCAGACTGTTGCTAATCTCATGGCTCTTCAACCTGTTCTTTTTCCACTATTCTCCTTCATGATTTTAATCCTAATCAACACTTTAATCGGCGCGGAGTAATGGAATCTACTATGCATTCGTGTTCTGCAATAAGGAATTGACACAGAATCTCCTCCACACCAAATCTCCCAGGAGATCGCAGTAGCACCAGATAGTTCAGTCAGCCCAAAAAATACGTTCTTAACAGTGATATTACAGGCTACAATCAATCGCAGTTCAGAAGTATATTCAGTAGTTTTGTAAGCCATCTGCAAAATGTCACCATTGGTCACTGGAGCCATCTTTCCAGAAAAGCTCCATATGCAGGACATAAAGTGGAGGACTAGTGGGCTACCTCACAGAACTCATTTGTTTCTGTCCCAGTTTGATGGGCAGCTGTGCAGACCAATCTCTGAGCAGGAAATTTTTACTCGGCCTAAAAACTGCACAGCACTTTAAATGACTTTTCCTGACTAATATGTATACCTAGAGTCAAAATTTTAAAAATCCCGTTTTGATTTTATAAATTGAAGGTATAATGAAATACAGTACAAAGAAAATCTTTCGCATTTCATAAACTTTTTCTAACTGCATCCAATTCCAGCTGAATGGCAACAAAGGCTATGTGCGAGGGAGCATTTCAGTCGCTGCGCGGCCACGCACCTGTAAGCGAACACTGGAAGATGGTAATTAGTAGTTCAATATTCACTAGACTATTCATAACATAAAACTCAAAACAAATAACATGTGACACATAACATATCATTACTCCAATGACAATCCCTACTCCAAAATGATATACAATATAGAGTAAAATTCCAACAATCTGCTATTCCATTGATCTGATACCTGGCTCACCAGAGCCCCATTTCTCATGATCCCTTTAAACTCACTGCATTTGTTTCCTATGTTACCTTTAAATTCACCGTGTGCAATGGCAGTTTTTATTACTGCGTAACATAAAAAGGTGAATTAAAAGTTTGTTGATATAGTAATAGGAGTAAAGTTCAGTTAATAAGAGTAATGTAATATTGTCCAGAAAATGTGCCAATCTAGTACCAAAATCTCAAAGCTGCTGAACTAGCTGAGCTTTACCATGAAATAGTATGGTCGAGTCATAAAGCACTATGGCACAGAAACACAGCCTTCAACCCATCTAGTCCATGCCAACTGTTGCACATCCTCATCCCATCTTCCTAGGCACATGGACCGTAGCCCTCCATACCACTCCCATCCATGTACTTATCCAAACTTCTCTTAAAGGTTGCAATCAAACCCCCATCCATCACTTCCGTTCGCAGCTCATCCCACACTCGCATCACCCTGAGTGAAGAGGTTCCCCTTAGATATTACACCTTTCACCCTTAACGTGAGACCTCTTTACTTGTCTCACCCAACCTCAGTGAAGAGCCTGCTTACATTTACCATATTTATACCCCTGATAATTTTGTACATCTTCATCAAATCTCCTCTCATGCTCCTAAGTTCCAGGGAATAGAGTCCTAACCTATTCAGCCTTTCCTTATAACTCAGATCCTCAAGACCTGGCAACATCCTTGTAAATTTTCCTTGTACTCTTTCAATCTTATTGATAACTTTCTGCAGGTAGGTGAGCAGAGCTGTACATAATACTCCAAATTTGGCCTCATCAACATCTTATACAACTTCAACTTAACATCTCAACTCCTGTACTTAACATTCTGATTTTTGAAGGTCAATGTGCCAAAACTTCTCCTTACATCACTATTTATCTGTGACGTCACCTTCACGGAATTATTGATCAGTATTTCCAAATCCCTCTGTCCTATCACACCCTGTGCCCTATTGTTTACTCTCTAAGTCCTGCCCTGACTAGTCCTACCAAAGGACAATTTTCTGAATTAAACTCCAATTTTCAGCCCATTTTTCCAATGGGTCTAAATCCCACTGCAAACTTTGATAGCCTTGCTCACTGTCCACTATTACATCCCCAGCCTCGGTGTCGTCTAAGTGCTGATCCAGTTTACCACATAAATCATCCATATCATTAATATAGATGGCAAAACAACCAAAGAACCAGCACCAGTCCCTGCTGCACACCATTAGTCACAGGCCTCCAGTCAGAGAGGCAACCATCTACTGGTACTCTGGCTTCTCCAGCTAAGCCAATATTAAATTCAATTTATTACTTCATCTCACAATTGCCACACAAGATTACAGAAAATAGCTTCATATGTTATGAAATTTCCATTAATCATGCTAAACAAACTGTCTGCTAAAAACTGGTCTCAAAAATTTCACATATACTGATCAACTACAAGCATTACAAAATAAGGCAACCTCATAAACAGAACTAATACAATAAACCTGATCAACTCATCAATTATTGACCACACAAATGCCATTTAACCTACTTAACCAAAAATATACCTGCTATGTGGCATTTTCTTTTTCAAATGGCAGGAAATACAGGAACTCAGTAACAAAACATCAAGTTGTGTACTTTGAACTTTGGACAGAAACACTCCTACAACCTTATCAGTTTACATGTTCCAAGACGTTCTATTGAAAAAAGCACTTTCTTCTACCATCTGAGATGTAAGCAAATGCAGCAGATGTCAAACTGTGGCACGTACCTGTGCGCCAAACTAGCTATGATTTCAACTGTATGCTGCCTAATCAGACAGTAAACCTGCCTTTTAGATTAAGAGACTCTTAACCCGCTAATCCAAAGCAGCTCCAAACTTTTGGATGTCAATTGTGAGTTTTTGCTCCAGGGTACCTACTTGCACTTACAGCGATAACCTTACATCCAGGCATTACTTGTCCTGAACTGTTTGCCTAACACAGCTCCTTTACAGACGGGTACATTTAGATACAAGTGCACATTAATAAGTGAGGGCGTTGACACCCAAGAAAATAGACAAGAAGAAAAATTAATGATTACACGGTCTCCGAGCTTGTTTTACTATTTGACAAGTTCACAGCTGATCTGAATGTAAGAGCTCCACATTTCCAACAGCGCACCGCAACCTTCCATTCCCATGTTTATCATCAATTAGACGATATACTTTGGGCTCCTAGGTCCCATCCCCTTCCCTTCTCCCCAGCCCGCTCCGGCGCCCCACGCCCCTCCTCCCTGACTGGACCTTCACCCAAAGTTTGTCCTCAAGCTCCATCTGCTTTATAAACAGAACCAGCACGGCCCATCACCTGGGTCGAACATCATCTCCGGATCGGGCGGTACGACGTCCATGACCGCTGCCCCTCCCGCCGGGCTGAACCCGTTGCCAGTCCCGCTGACCCAACACTGCCCGTTGTTGTGCCGTGCAGTCAGTCGCCTCCCTGATAGGTCCGTTCCCGGGACAGTGGCAACAAGAGTTACTCTGATTGGACGTTCCCGAGAAAACCAATGACGGGGCGTTTTGTTTGCCGGGGCGGGTCGCAGTCGGAAAGAACCCGAAGGAAATCTGTTCGGCTGCCGGTGAGGGGGCAAAGAGCCGGGGTACGGGGCGAGGTAGTGGTTGAAGGTCTAAGGGTTGAGGAGTGGTGCGGGTAATAGTCCAAAAGGCTGAGGTGCGGAGCAGGTGAAAAGGACCTGGATGAGAGGGCCGCAGCGGTGGGACTCTCGAAGTGAGAAATGACCAGGCTCCGGCCTTTAAGAGAGGTTGTTGGACGGGCTCCTATGCAGTGTGTGGCGGTTCGAGGCAAGGAGACCCTTAAGTTGCTGGAGGTGTATGAGACTCTAGATGCTGGAAGAACTCAGCGATCGGTGTGCCAGGCAGCATGCTTCGTGAAGAATGGACGGAAAGAGATCTGGATGAAGGGCCCTCGACCAGAAACGTCAACTGTCCCTTTCCCTTTATAGATGCTACCTGGCCCGCTGAGTTCCTCTCGCAATGTCCTTATGCCCGTAAAAATTACTGCTGTTTTGAATTCGTAGATGAATCAGAACCTGGCCATTTGATCAGTAGTGAAGGGAAATTACAGAAAGTGTTGGAAATCGTGAAGCTTTGATGTTTTATTGGTTGTGAGGTCACTTGAGTTTGAAGCCGGAAACTTAGCAGGATGTTAGCTTGCACTCTAATGGTCAGCTCCTTATTAAACGTGTGACCCAAGTATGTCCTGGCAATCCAGGGAACACTTTAAACATAGGATAAACTTAGAAGATTCTATCACCTGGATGACAGCCATTCCCGATGAGAATTTACTGGCCTCTTTTTTTTCTAGGCCCTCTCGTCTTAGCCAGCTAAACGTTCCTCGTAACCCTCCTGAACATCAGCATTACTTCCTATGCATGGTCAGGGTTTTGACCTGAAATATGGGCAGATTTTTACTCCCCACCGCATCTCTACAACTGTTGTTCGACCCTCTCTGAGTTCTACCATCAGGTTATGTGTTACTGCAGTTATTTCTCCGCTGGCTGGATCCCTGGTGATTTTCTTTATATCTTATGTATACTTGCCCTTGTAGCAGAGGTTATGTTTGTCCAGCAGGTTGTGACACTAACCACTTCACTCTCCTCGGGAATGGCTGTCATCCAGGTGATACAATTATAAAATCTAAGGCATCTGTGAAGGATAGTTGTCTGTTGGTGTCAATGTCAATAATTTTAGAAAGCTTCCCTGCCTAATAAACCTTCTGCACAAGATTTGTAACCCTTCAGGTCATAGTTTTTAGCTGAATGCTCTTTAAATGTGATGTGTTTCTGCCTGTACTTGTTTTTAGTGAATGAATCCTGAGCTCCTGCCACCCTGTGGTTGAAAATCTTTTTTTCCCATATCCCTTCCTTTTAATTATGATTAGAGTGGGAGTAGGCCATCTGGCCCTCCAGCCTTTTCTGCTATTAATTAAAATTGTGTTGATCTACCTCAGTATCATTTTCCTGAGCTCTTCCCATAGCCTTTGATTCTTTTAATCTATAGAAATCTTTTGGCCTCTTTTACAATGAACTCAGTGACTGAGCCACAGCTGTCCTCCAGGTTCCAAATTTTCATTACCCACTGACTGAGGAAATGTTTCTTTATCATTCCAAAAGAGCCTACCTCTGATTGTGAGTCTGTAATACTTCTCTGCTTCCCAGCCAAGGGAAGCATCCTCCCCACATTCCCCATCAAGCCCGTAAGAATTGTATAAGGTTCAATATAATCACCTCTCAGTCTACTAGAATACAGGAAACACAGGCTAAGTCTACTCAATCTCTCCTAATACAGTAAACATGCATTCAAGAACTAATCTTCAATCTTTGTTGCACCCTCTCTGTGGCAAGTAAATCTTTTTTTAAATTAAGGAGTGCATTAGAGTTTTTTATTGTCCATTTTTCTATATTACTCCCAATTCTATGTCCTCTAACCTTGTTGATCTTGGGATCTAATCAAAAGTCATCAGAAAAATTAATTACACCGCATCCCGTTCCACCTTATCTATTTTACTAGTCACATCATCAAAATATTTTCAATATATTAGTTGAAGGTGGTTTCCTTTTCATAAATCAAATGATTTTAGCTCAGTGCTATTCTTCATTTCTAGAAGTTCTGTTACATGTTTCATTGGAGATTCTCGAATTTTCCCTTGAATTGTTGTTAGCTGAAACTGAACATTCCTGGACTGTTTTGTTGACTTGTGATTTGTCTGTGTTTTTCGCACTTTTTTTGTCATTTGCAAGATATGTTTTTTTTACATGTTGGGGGGTTGGTGGTTTTATTTGTTTCATGGCTTTAAGACAAATCTCAGGGTTCTATACTGTATACATACTTTGGTAATAAATGTACTTGGAATCTTTAACTAATAGGTTTTGTTTTCTTTTTCTTTCCTCATAAATAGTAGGGAATCTTGGTCAAGTGATTGCTTCAGATTTTTTATCTGACTTCTAAAGTTCATAACACTTCCCTGGTTTTTTTGTTTCCTTCAGATTTACACAGCTCAGTGAAATCCTTGCTCAGGTACCACTGGTCCAATGAAAGCAACCTCAGCCTATCCATTATTTCCTCTTGCTATAATTTTCCAGTCCTAGTAACAACTTTTTAATACAATCTCCTTTGTAACCACATATTTTGCATAACAATACAACCATTTATAACTTGCCCCCAATTATGATTCCCCTTCATGAACTGTTGTGGTTCCTATGCGATTTGTTGGGAGATGCACATTTTTGATGCAGTGACAGTGTAGGAAGCTGTGGTAAATCTCCAAGTTGGAATGAGATCTTGTATGAGAACAGTAGGTGGCGATGTTTCCATGTTAAATCCACGACAAAAGGCAATCCTTCCTTGTGAAGTGGAGATTTTATATTTAAGAAACTTAAAAATGATGGTTGGTTTTCTTGCATGAGTTATCAAAAAATATTTCTGTAGCTGCCCAAAGTTGTACTGAATTCTTAAGAAAAACAACCAAAGTTTCAGTTCTGTGATCATTGCAAACTGTTTTGAAATGTAATCCATCTTTCTTGGTGAGCAACATGCACAATTCCTTTGGGAAACTTGAAAATGTTCTCTTTGAACTGACAATAATATATGCTACTCTTGGGAAATGTTTGTGAAAGATTATATCTTTAAATATACAACATGCCTAACAACTTTATTCATCTATGTTAGGTATAATTAACCATGGGTTTACTATCAAATCTGGCTCGAGGTTTGGTGCGTGGAGCTGATCGGACTGCAGAACTAACAAGCAAACGTGGACCCCGAAGTTTCTACAGATCCCGGGGAACTAAGCCAACAGGATTTTTAACATCCAGCAGAAAGTTTGTAAAGATACGACAAATGGTACCAGAGTTGGTGGTTCCTAATTTGGAAGGTTTCAATCTAAAACCATACGTGTCTTACAAAGCACCAAGGGGAACAGAGCAACCCTTGACAGCCAAAAAGCTCTTCATGCAAACTGCTGCTGTACAAATAGAGAAAGATTTTCAGGAGGGTACCTTTGACCCGAACAACCTAGAAAAATACGGCTTTGAACCATCCCAAGAGGGCAAGATGTTCCAGCTGTTTCCAAAAAATTATGTGCGGTAATAAGAACTGGATTTTTTGAGATTATTCATGGACTGAATGAAGAAATAAATGAGAAGTGGCTACTATCAGTGGTGTAATCAGTGAAGTTACATTTATGCCATAAGTGGATGAATATATATAGTTGTTGCACTGAGATGTCAACTACCTTTTGGTACCAATAAATTACACGGGGTAAAAACTAATTAAATCGTCTTTAATGTAATATGTTCCTATTATTACTAAAATATTAGGAAATACAATGTTATAAAGTTCTTAGATCTACCTGAACTGTAGAGGAACCAATTGTGCCTTGCACAATGTTGAAGATAATTAATATAATGCAACATTTTTATACTAAAACTTTAGGAGGAAAGATCACATTAGTAATTAAAGTTCCTGAATCTCTTTACACTTGTATTCTTGTAGTATGTGTGCCTTTGTTAAAGCATAGCTCGTGAGATTTATTTATTTATTTAATAACTTCATTGTTGTCTGACTGGTTTCTATCCAGTTGGGAAGGTAAACTAAATGATCCAGGGTATTATGTTTATCAAGCAATTTCCATGTTCCCAATTAAGTCCAGAGTAATTGGATTGCCTTCAGAGATACAGGCTTAACTATGAAAAATTCAGTTCTCAAATGATTTTTATTAGTTTAGCTAATGGTCAATTTCTATTCTGTTCCATCCTCTAATCTGAACACAAATCATAATACAGATTAATAAGATGTCTGGTTATCCTAATGTTCCAAAATAATTTTGTACCTTTATTGGATTTGACTTATTCTAAATTAAACTCTCAATAGATTGTTCAAATTTTAACGCTCCATTTCTGGATTTCAGAGTCTTCAACTAGCATGTCTTATTTTGGGGACATGTGACTTCTGTCCTGCAACTGAATAAAAATACAACCGTTTCCCAAACAATGCTTGCTTTCTAAAAACAAATAATTCAAACTGCACCTCCCTGCTACATTCTCGTTTCTGTTTCCATTATCCACTAATTTACTTGATTGTGAATGTATTTTCTGTCTCTACCAATAACCTTTAGCAAATCATGCAGCCTCAGTACTTGTACTTGCATATCAACACCACTCCTTCCATAGCCTGCATCTATACTATAAAATAATATTAGCTGAATGCATCTAGTCTTTAGTAACACACAAAACTCTAGAGGAACTCAGCAGATCAGGCAGCATCTATGGAGGCAGGGAGTCAACATTTCTGGTTAAGACCCATCATCAGGACTGGAAAGAAAGGGGGAAGAAGTCAGAATATAAACGTATAGGGAGGGAAAGGAGTAAAGGTAGAAGGTGATGGGTGAAGTGGAAGTTAAGTGAATGGGAGATGAAATGAAAAGCTGGGAGGTGATAGGTGGGAAAAGGCTAAAGAAAGGAGGAATCTGATGGGAGAGGAGATGGAGGCATGGGAGAAAGGGAAGGAGGAGGGGCACCAGAGGGAGGTAATGGACAGGTGAGAGAGAAGAACCAGAATGTGGGATGGAAAAAGGGAGGAGAGAGAAAATACCAGAAATTAGAGAAATTGGTGTTTATGCGATCAGGTTGTTGGCTATCCAGACAGAATACAAGGTATTGCTCCACCAGCCTGACAATGGCCTCATTGTGGCAGTATGGACCAACTGCACTGAAAAATTAAAATAGCTGGCCACCAGATGGATCGAAGGTGCTTGACAAAACGGTTCCCCAATCTATGTGGGGTCTTAAAGGAAGCTGCAGCGGATGCAGAAGATTTTTTTTTAAAATATCAGTTTTTCTAGCACAATTTAATAAAGCAGCAAATATTAATTATCCAGGTTAATTCACTTTTTAAAATGGATAGTACATTGGCCACTCTCCAAATTTCTAGCACACTGCCACACTCAGCTGAAATATAAATTTCAAAATTCCAAACATCTTCCTTGGGTTTCTGTGATCCCTGATTTTGTTGGCCTTGCTATTTTGATTTCCTTTAATCCAATGGATTTTAAAGTGTACTTTAACAATGCATATCACTCATTTGGCTTTTAACCACTTAGGATTTACAATAGCTTTGATAATTTCTGTAAGTAATGTGGCTGGAAGCTGAATTTCATTGTAGGTGGTAGAATTTCCAAAATTTGATCAGTATGGAGGTTGATGGGGTAGAAGGCAAGAACCAAAAAACTCCATCTTTGTTCTGGCTGAGAGAAGAGGGCACAAGACCACAGGTGCAATAAACGGATGAGGGTTTTGTCAGCACTGATGGTAGGGGAAGCCAGCTAAGGAAAAGGGAATATGTCTGTGTGGAAAAATTCAGCAGTTGTTTTGTTGAAGCCATCTTGTACCCATAATTCTTATGCCCATTTTCCAGTTAACCTTTGAGTTAATGCTAAGTCCCTGACTGTTTATAGGGAAATTTTCAGATAATATTATACCTATACGGGAAAGCTGATCGTTGCCCAAGTTTTCCTGCATGCAAGAATAGAATGCTTTACTGTCTGAGGGAAATGGAGCCTAACACTGTATCAGTGAATATGCATTTCCCACCTCATGAGGAGAGGAGGTTATTCACAAAACAAGACTGATGGCACTACCATAAGGAACTTCTGCATTGATCTGGCCCTGTGGTGATTACCCACAGGGCTCATAAACAGGCCCACTGGCCTACTATCTGATCCAGTCATGATAATGCTCAATACCAATTCCAATTTCTGACACTCAAACCATAGCATCCTAACTCATAGTATTTCAAGAGCTCACCTTAAATACTTAAAATGTTGTGAGAATTCCTGCCTCCACCAACTGCTCAGGATGTGTGTTCCAGTGCTAATATGCTGGGCATTTTGAAATAAAGGAGTTGTATTGGGTCTCTTAAAGAATAGTAAGGTAGATTAGTCCTCAGGGCCTGATGGGATGTACCTCAGGTTATTGAGAGGCAAGAGATAAGATTGCAAGGTCCTTGACCAATATCTTTGTATCCTCTCTAAACACAGGCAAGGTACTGGATGACAGGCAAGTAGCTACTGTTGTGTCCATTTTTCAAGGGAAATAGAGAGAATCTGGTCACTATAGACCAGTGAGGCTCATGTCAATGGTGGAAAGTTATTGGAGAGGATTCTTAAGGATAGCATTTGGAAAACCGTGGCCTAGTTAGAGTCAGTCAGCATGGCTTTGTGCAGGGTAAGTTGTGTCTTACAAACTTGGTTGAGCTTTTTTTTTTATAAAAGTGACAAAAGATTAATGAAGGTAGAGCTCTGGATGTTGCCTACATGGATTTTAGTAAGGTATTTAACAAGGTCTCTCATTGGAGGCTCATCCAGAAGATTAAGATGCATGAGATCCATGATGAATTGGCTTGCCCTAGAGGACAGAGGGTAGTGGTCAATAGGGCTTATTCTGCCTGTTCTTGTGCTGTAACGTTCTCTTGAACATTCTCAAGACAAAAAAAGAAATCTTGATCAAATCCTGTTGTCTTACCCCTCTCTTAAACTTAAGCCCTCTGGTTTGTAGACATCTCTGCTAGTGGGAAAGGTTTCCATTCTAACCATGTCTCTCATAATTTTGTTCTATATTTCTATCATTCCCCTCCCAGTCCTCCAGCATGAATACAGATAAATATTCATTTAAGGCCTCACCTATAGTAGTACATCCTCCAGTTTAATAAAGATTGCCGTTTTGGTTCCTAATAGGAGTTACTCTTTTCCTGGTTATCTTTTTGCCCTTCATACTGCAAAATGCTTTAGGACTTTCTTTAATCTTGTCTACAAAAGCTATTTTGTCTTCCTTCCAAAATATATGCTACACTATTGTTTCCCTCAGTACACTTAGAATCTGTCATAGTAAAACTTCTACATCTGAATACAAGGTTCAATTATCTTTCCCATTGCCCTCGATAAGGAAACCTGTACATTGTTGTCTAAACATCTTTTCTGGTTTTAACAAGTCTTAAAGTTAGCACAATTTTTTGTCTCTACTTTTTGCCTATAATGAATATAAGCACATAATGAGAAACCATATTTCTTGTACTGATTATGGCTTTCAAATATTTAATAAATTAACTATTCTATTCAAGTCAAATGTTTAAAAAATGTCCAAACAAAATGTTAATAAAAATTACATGAACAAATAAGCCACCAGCATTTAAAAGGCATGAGCTTTGTCAGTACAGGTTGACCTTCTATAATCTGGCACCATTGGGACCTGAGGAGTGCCGGATTAGAGAAAATGCCAAATTACATAAGGATCACATTAAGCAATAGCTAACCGCCTTATCATACCTTTAAAATATTTAAATCAGTACAAGTTAGATAATAATGAAACAGAAAAATTAAATGAGTAGCAAGTGAAATTTTAATAAAGTAATATACTGTACAGGCACAGAAAAAAAGGTGCAGGTAAATGTACAGGAATTAACTTATACAGAACAGTTGAGCACTTCTGCTTCTAAAGTGAGACGTTTAATATACCTTCAGGCAAAATTACATGTTTGCAAGTGTGGGGTTGTCAGGATCATCAACATCTTAATCTTGAAAAATGAGTGAAGCATCAGGAACTGGTGCTGAAACTGGCACAACAGTTTCTTCAAAAACCATTTATGTTGGTGGCAGCACATCTGGGTGAGCAGAAGCAGAAGTCGGAGAAAGGATTTCTCTTGTACACCACATTTCACGTGACCACCAGGCGGCCAGGGATTTGGCGCTGGGCTCTTCGTTCTTCACCTGCAGTTACTGAGGGAATCCTCGTTAGTTTCTTTTCCTCCACTTAGTAATATACTTAAATTCAGTGGGTCACCACGTCTGATTTGAGATCACAGGCAGAAGAGAACGGAGTGCCAGTTGGGCGATGCCAGAGGGCAGTGCGTGACTGCCAGCAGGCAGGCGAGAAGGTGGACCGATCCAGCACGCACCAGCCCCCTCGCTGCTGGCAGGTGAGACGGGCAGGTGCTGGGCGGCCGCGCCTCTCACAAATGATATTAATAAATGCAGGAAAACAAGCAGGAATCGCCTGTTTGTGCTTACAAGAGCGCGCCAACGAGTGAACAGATCTAGTGCAACCAAAACAATGTGCAGCAGATTGGAATGGTGGCACGGGAAATTTGAAATTACAGTTACGCGGAAAATTTGAAATCAATGCCGGATTTTTGAAGGAACCAGATTACAGGTAGTCGGATTAGTGAAGGTCATCTTTATGTCATCTCAAAATTCAGCCTCATCCTGATCTTATTTTTACCTCCACTTTTCAAGAATTTCCCTAACATCAATTTGCTCAACGTATTTTGTTCGTAGACCAAAATATTTAAATTTAAAGCATGTTGTAATAAAAAGGCTCATTCCTCAACCCCAAGGTGATTTGAGTTTAATTGTATTATCCATAATACTTAGAAAACAGCTGGAATATTTAGTATTAACTATTTTATATAAACATGTCAGAGCACTGTCTTAAATAACAGAGCTTTTTCATGAATTATTAGAAAAGTACTCTGTTGGCCAGAAATTGTAATGCGTAGTTATGGATATGTCAGAAACAAGTCTGCCTTTACCATTAGTAATGAAAGTACTGTTTTTGCCTAGTACAAAGGGAATGGTATCTCTCACTTTACGTGACATTATATAAACCATGATGTATAAATGTTTGACCCAATTGTATTTGGTATTGTCCTGTTTGAATTCAGCCAAAGATACAGATCACATCCACTGTATCAGGTTTTTTTCTTTCAAAGTTGATTGATCAGAGCATTTATTTCAAGTTTAAACAGACAAAAAATTCAACCTTCAAAGATGTTACATAAATGTAAATTATTTAATCAAAGTGATATCAAAATGTTTTACAAATAACCCCTTTGAGAAACAATTATATTTTCAACACATCCCTTTTTGAGAAACTATTATTTATGTAGAGGTACAGCCTAGAACAATCCTCCTATTTAACCCCAGTTTAATCACAGAACAATTTACAATGATCAGATGACCTAGTAATCAGAAGTGTTTGGACTGTGGGAAGAAACTGGAGCAACCAGAATTATGCTTAACCTCATTATTCCCCATTAAACATAACTCAATTTATCTTGGCACAGAATGCTATGGAGCAAGGTAGGGGAAGAGGAAGATAGATGCAACAAATAATTAGAGAAGAGCATTATTACAAACACCTTCTCTCTCCCCATTGGGAATACTTTAAAGAATATTCAAGAACAAACATCAAATACTAAGCATAATTACCTTCTAGAGCATCTTTAAGATGTGTATATGCATTAAAAATTTGTTTTACACATCTGCAGACAGCAGTGGCAAAAAGATTGACAAAAATAGTTTAACTCCATTTTTGAGTAAAAATAAATTTAGCCTTGCACAACTACAATGGACTTTCTAGAAATCTAAAGCAAAAACTCCTGAGATCCAAGTCTTCAGTTAATGTAGGAGGTCCACAGGACCAAAAAAGGCTGCTATGAGAAGCTTCAATTGTATAGCTACTCACCTCAGCACAAAAGTGAACTGAAACAATTTACTAGTCACATGACATGTTTTGAGACAAATTTATAAAGAACCAGATTAAGCATAATTTCAATGCATTGTGTGAAGAATTGATGTGTATGAATGGCTTTTCACCTAAGTAGAGTGAAAAATTTGACAAAAATAATTTGACAAAAATAATAAATAATTCCAATTTATTGCCTAAAGTTCTAAATTAACTCTTGACACCTGACTGCTGGAAGTTCTAGCAAAATGAATCCTTGGAGACAAACTGATTTAAATTACTTCTACAAATCCTTCAATTCTTTTGCCAACTCTTAATTCTGGTTCAAATTAATAAATGAATGAAGAAACATTTCTGACTAAATTCTTCATGTATTACTGGTAATACTATGTTTCTTAGTGTATCTTTTTCTCCTCCCCATTTTCTTATCACACTTCTTGTTGTTGAACATTTTGAAATTAATGGTAAATACATTTCTCCTACTTTTTGCTTTAGCTGAAGCAAGTACACAGCTGACATTAGGAAATCTCACTTAACACCTCTCACTATCATTTAAGAATATTAACTATCTTCATTATAAATTTATTGCCCAATCTTGTAGTTTTTCCCTGCAGGATATTGAAAAACTGAAAATGACCAGACTATGATGCTCTTCTCCCTCACATTACCAAGTATGCACTCTGGTTTTGCTCTAGTACTTTATAAACATGACTTTTTAAATAGAAAATTAAATGGAAGACACAATATTATTTCTTTCCCATTTCCAAACATGCAAGACATGGTCATAAAAAGAACATGTTGCCAACAAATCACCTTTATTCTTTGTCCAGTCAATAGCTGCCTTGTAATTCTGTTGCTCTGTTATGGCACAGTTCGCATTTGGACTCTGAGATGCACCTCCAGCCTGCAAACTGCCAGAAATCTCAGTGCCATAATCATCCACCTCATCTTCCACCACCATATCAAATAGACCAGTGGGAGATTCATACTGAATCTTCAGGTGCCGGAATTTGATTTCTGCTTCCTTTGTTCCTTGCTCGCATTCCTTTTTCCTTTGGGTTTCAGCTAAAGATGATGATACAGGGCAAGGCTCAGTGGTGGGCAGAGTATCAACTGATAGTCTTGACCAGTCTGCTCCATATGCCAATGAATTGTGCAGTATATAGGAGTAAAGAATGGGGCATTTTTCTTGGCCTGCAATTGAAGAAAACAATGCTTAATTAAGTGTGCACCACAAAATAACATATTGAAAAACTACATCTCTATGTGTTCGGCTGTTCAAAGGAGTTTCCATTACATCAAACTTGCAAATTACTGAACCATTTGCAGTACTTTAGAGTTTACACCAATCATATCTGGGCTTTTTTTTTTTAAGTACTAATTTTATACTTGATGTCATCATTGATTCTGATGATTTAGGCGAGTTCATTAACAAAAGAAGCTATCATCATATAAGCTCTTGATTATCAATTACTCTTAATTCAGTCTCCAGCAACAATATTTGCCATCTATGGAAATGTTACAACATTTACAAATTGGTCATTCAAATACATGTCTACAAGGCGTTTACTAGAACAGTTTCCTCCCGCATGTTTCATTAAAACTTCTCAATCTTGCATTCAATAGATCCCATCAACCATCCATGTCATAGGAGAACAAGCCCAACATCTCCAATGTTTCCACAGATGGAGGTTTTCACCTCTATAGGAATTCTGGCAAATCACCTCTGACACTTCTCCAAGACCTTACAGCATTGCTGTTCAGAATTGTACACTATGTTCCAGCAGAAATTTTAACACTATTCGTAGAGGCTTGGAATGACATTCCTGTTTTGTATTCAGTACCCTTTTTACAAAGCCAAGATGACTATCTTGTCAAAACGACTTTCAAATATGCAACTCCAGGTCTCTCTGCTGCAAATTAATACAATTTAGATCAGAAATTTGAGAGTCTTATACCACATACCACGACAAATAATGAGAAAATGGAGACCTGCAAATAAAAGCAAAAAAATTATCCACCAGTCTGGCTGATTTCCTTACACTTCAGATCGATTCAGAGAACTTGTTTTTTTATATAGATAGAGAGAGAGAGAGAGAGAGAGAGAGAGAGATATACATATATATATATACACACACACACGCACACACACACTCACACTCAAAGCATCACGTCATGAAAGTATAGTCAATGTTTAAGCTTTTATTGAAGGACTATCATCCGAGCCACACCAGAGACCTAATGAATTGTTTTCTTGGCTTTTCCCCATTCAGTAACATGCTGGGCAGTTCCTGTTCTATTTCCAAATTCAAACCTGTTTTTGTCTTTGCAACTGAATCCTCTATTTCCACATTGGGAGACCAGTTAGTAGGGATCGGTGATAACATCTCCTTTTCGCTGATACATCAACACAGGTGCATCTCAAGGACACCTGTTTAACCCACCGCTCTACTCTCTCTACAACTCATGACTACGTGGCTAAACACAGCTCAAATGCCATCTACAAGTTAGTCAGTTTCTGACTGGTTGCATCGCAGCCTGCTAATGCACAGGATGGCAAGAGGCTGCAAAGGGTTGTAGACTCATCCAGCTCCATCACAGGCACAACCCTCCCCACCAGAAAATAAATCTTCAAGAGCCAGTGGCTCAAGAAAGTGGTGTCCATCGTTAAGAACCCCAACCCTCCAGACATACCCTCTTCAATTCTGGAACTTCTGAATGGTTAGAATATTACTACCAAAACACAGAAGCAAAATATTAAAAGGGGCTAATTTTCTTGAGTTTGTCAAAGTAAATTCTAAAATGATTAAAAGAGCATGAATCTCACGTAATTATTTTCAATTCATATCAGACATTTGGACAGCAGCAGGATACCATTGTAAAAAACAGTATTGTAGCATATAAAGCAAAGCAGACTATTACTGAGTATAAGAGTTGGGATATAATGTTAAAATTGTACAAGGCATTGGCAAGGCCGAATTTGGAGTATTATGTATAGTTCTGGTCATTGAATTATAGGAAAGATGTCAACAGAGTAGAGTACAGAGAAGATTTACTAGAATGTTACCTGGGTTTCAGCACCTAAATTACAGGGAAAGGTTGAACAAGTTAGGTCTTTATTCTTTGGAGCGTAGAAGGTTGAGGGGGGATTTGATAGAGGTATTTAAAATGATGAGGGGGATAGATAGAGTTGACGTGGATAGGCTTTTTCCATTGAGAGTAGTGGAGATTCAAACAAGAGGACATGAGTTAAGAGTTAAGGGGCAAAAGTTTAAGGGTAACACGAGGGAGAATTTCTTTACTCAGAGAGTGGTAGCTGTGTGGAACGAGCTTCCAGTAGAAGTGGTAGAGGCAGGTTCAGTATTGTCATTTAAAGTAAAATTGGATAGGTATATGGACAGGAAAGGAATGGAGGGTTATGGGCTGAGTGCGGGTCAATGGGACTAGGTGAGAGTAAGCGTTCAGCACGGACTAGAAGGGCCGAGATGGCCTGTTTCCATGCTGTAATTGTTATATGGTTATATGGTTAAAAGGGAAATCGCAGAACAGGAAGATGTGAATTTTCACAAGCAAGTTTAACCCTTGTTACTTCATGCAATATAATCTATAGATCACAGAATTGTTACAAACCAGATGAAAAGTACTGAGCCCATCAGGTCTCTGACAGCTCCTAGCAGTTAATACCAGCCAGTTCTATTATATTTTTGATGGATTCTATTTCCAGTACTAATTCAGAAAGCAAATTTCAAATCCTAACACATCCTCATACGAAAAATGAAATAGTCCTCAATTTTTCTTGTAGTTTTTGTTTAAAACTTTCAATTGCAGCATCTGTTTCCCTATTTACTTTTTCTATACAAGACAAGATCCTGTTCATCATTAAATTTCCGTTCAACCTTTTGTTTAAAAAAAAACTTCAGTTCCTCCTGTCCAAACTTATATTAAAAGCCATCACCTTCACAGCCATTCTAAAATACTTTTTCTGTTCAGCCTCAATGAGTTTCATGCACTTTCTAAACTGTGGCAACCACAACTAAATGCAGTATTCATATTGGGGTGCAAGCCTTACTTTGTACAGTTTTTAATACGTTCCCCATAATCACATAATTTACTAATCATACTCTTAAAATGTCTTTCCACTTCCAAGGATTTCAACAGGTTCAACAGGTACATTTAATGTCAGAGAAATGTACCCAATATACATCGTGAAATTCTTTTTCTTTGCAGACATCCATGAAAACAGAGGACTGCCCCAAAGAATGAATGACAGCTAAAACGTTGGAACCCCAAAGGTCCCCCAGCTCCCCATCCCACGCACAAGCAACAGCACAAGGCAACGACCACCCCACCCCCCCCCCCAGCAAAAAAGCAACAGTGCCCTCCACTGAGCACTCAAGCGTGCAGCAAGCATCTATAAAGGAACAGACTTGCAGTAGCCCAAACACTACTCGTTCACCCGGTAATTCAACATACCACTGGCTGGCTCCCTCTCCCTCTCCCCCTCCCCCTCTCCAATAAGGAAAAAAGAGGTGGCCCCGTTTCACAGCAAGAGGGGATACATAGCAAACAACTCGCTGATTTAACCACATATATACCCAAACTTCAGGGTTTCTGCAGATGACTAAAATCTACTTGAATGCCCATTCAGCAACCATATCTCTTTGGTGAGACAGACTGTAGATATTAGAATCTGGACCAACATACATAAAGCTAGATGATCTCAGTGTGTCACACAGCACCTATGGAGAGAAATGAGCAGCTGACCCACTGAGTTCCTCCAACAGTTTATGTGTTGACCCTTTGTTTGTTGCGTTGTATTTTTATCCTTGTATTTACTACAATTCCAAGCTATGTTTCATTCATAAATTTGGAAATTTTGTTCTGTTTGGCCATGCCTGCGTCATTAATATATGAAGTGGCTCCAAAATTAACCCCTTGGTATCACACCTGACAACCATCCTCCAGATTGAAAAGCAACTGTTGCTATCCGCCTTTTGCTTTTAAGATATTGACTGTTCTGTTGTATATCTTACTGTACATACTACTTGTTATAAATTACTACAATTTGCGCATTGCACATTCAGGCAGAGACATAATGCAAGGATTTTTACTCATGTATGTGAAAGATGTAAGAAATAAAGTCAATTCAATACTTCACTGCTCACGCAGAATGTTTAAATTCTACGCCGCATCAATTTTGCCAACTAGCCTTTGATGTGTGATTTAATTATATGCTCTGAAAATCCATGTAGAAGACAGTTAATGTATTCTTTTCATTAACGCTATTACCTCTTCAAAAAAGAATTCAGCTAAGTTAGTTGAAAATAATTTGTTTTTCAATAATTCTGTGCTGGCTGTTCTTTTCAATTTCATCTTTCTTTGTACATATTAATGTTTTCTCTATTTCAAAAAGCTTGTCATCAACCAAACTTAAACTAACTGGCCTGCAGTTGTTTGGCACTTGCTCACACTACCGTAGATTCCGGATTTTAAGCCGCTACTTTTTTCCCACATTTTGAACAGCTTTGAACTTTGCGGCCTTTAATACGGAGCGGCTAATACATGATTTTTTTCATGCCGCCTCGTAAATATTTTGCCTCATAACAGTAGACCAATAAAATTGATGAGTAGTTCACAGAGGTCCAATGAAATTGTACGATAAATCAAGCGCACTTTCACAATTAAATTATTGTAAATCAGTCATTTGTACTCACCCTCATCAACATGGAAAACACTTGAAGCATTGTGCTGCCTTATGGCAGTTATTTAGTTTATAATATTTTCGCTTAGTAATTCATTTTCTAGTTAAAGTTAGAAGAGTTTTAACTATATTTGTTTTCTATACTACATCCCCGGATGCTATGACGTCACACCCGGTTTTGCGGTGTCTTGTGGGAAAAATGCCGTTTGCGATAAATGGAAAGGCGGGGGTCGAGCGGCGGAGCGAAACGCTGCTTTTAAGTTAAAGGCGATCAATAACTTTTCCTGGTAGGCTGCAGTATATATATTTTTTACCAGTCGTTAGGAGATATTGGAATGTTGTTCAGTAAAGAAGTATACGCAACGTATATTTAAAAGTAGCCGCGTTACGGGCACGGTTCGAAAAAAAGCATTTGCAATATGTATTTGTTTTTGTTACCATATGGATTTAATTAAAAGTTAAAAAATCCTCACGTGTAATATCTTTCTGTGTAAATATCTCATATTACAACGTGGGACACCAGCGGCCGAAAATCCGGTGCGGCCTTTACAATTAAAAAATTGATTTTATTTCTAAAATTAGAGCCAGCGGCTTTTAATCAGGTGCGCTCTGTAGTCCGGAATCTACGGTACTTTCTGAACAAGGGTAATATATTTGCCATTTCCAATCCTCTAGCACCTTTCTTGTAACAAGTGAGAATTGGAAGATTATAGCAAATTAGCACAACGTCCTTAAGTGATCTCTGTTGCATCCTACCAGTGATTCAGTTACTTTAAGCATGACCAATCTATTAGACTTCCTCCTCAATTGTCACTTCTGCCCTTCTGCCCTGCTTTCTATTGGGATAGTGGCAGCATTCTTGCATTCTTTTTTTCTTAAATACAGCATCTTAGGTGCCACAACATCTGCCTTTTTGTATGGAAAAAAGGTCATAAGCCTTCAGAATGATTTAACATAGATAACGCAGGAGACTGCTTTAAATAGAGTCGTGGACTAATGCAACACGGACAGGCCTTTCAGCCCAACTGGTTCATGCAGGGAGTATGCTATAGTCAGCAAGTCACAGTTACCCACATTTGACCCTTAACCCTCCAAGGCCTTTCCCTTCCAAGTACTTAACTTTTTTTAAAAATATATTTTTTATTAAATTTTTAAGAGAATTACATAAAATGAATAGAATAATAGAGTAATGAAAATTAATATCAGCCCTCCCCCCAAGAAAGATTGCCTGGATATCGGAAGATCCCCACATGCTCCATAGAGTTCAAAATAGCTTTAGTATATATCATTTTTTTCCCTCAAATAGCTAATAATTTTATCTTTGAAGGACCTACATATTTAATTCTATTTTTTGTAAATAAGGGTGCCAAATTTTCAAAAATATATCATATTCATTTCTTAAATTATGAGTAATTTTTTCAAGTGGAATGCAGCTAAATATTTCATTATTCCAACAGTCCATAGTTAAGTATGAATCTGATTTCCAAGTAACTGCGATAGCTTTTTTGGCTACTGCCAATGCAATTTTTATAAATTTTTTCTGATATTTATTCAATTTAGGTTTCGGTATTATCCCTTCAATATCGCCTAATAAAAATAATATTGGGTTATGTGGAAGTTGTATTCCAATAATTTGTTCCAGTAAAAGTCTTAAATTTATCCAAAAAGGTTGAATTTTAAAACAAGACCAAGTAGAGTGTAAAAAAGTACCAATTTCTTGATTACATTGAAAACATTGGTCAGATAAATTTGGGTTTAATCTATTTATTTTTTGTGGTGTAATATATAACTGATGTAAAAAATTGTATTGTACTAATCTAAGTCGGACATTTATTGTATTTGTCATACTGTCAAGACATAGTCTTGACCAACTTGTTTCATCAATTTTAATATTCAAATCAGTTTCACATTTTTGTCTTGACTTATGAATTCCTTGTTTAATTGTCTGTTTTTGTATCAAATTATATGTACAAGTAGTAAATTTTTTAATTTTTCCTTTTTGAATTACAATTTCTATTTCATTAGGTTTCAGCAATAACATTGTTTGACCCAATTTATCTCTTAAATAAGCCCTTAATTGAAAGTAACAGAAAAGAGTGTTGTTTGATATTTTATATTTATTCTTTAGTTGATCAAACGACATCAATATACCTCCTTCAAAACAGTCACCTATATATCTAATCCCTTTTTGAAACTAGTTATATAAAAGTTGGTTATCCATTGTAAAAGGAATGAGTCTATTTTGAATTAGGGTTCTCTTTGCTGATAAAGATTTCTTTATTTCATCATCAACATTTATCTTATTCCATAAATCAATCAAATGTTTTAATGTAAGAGATACTTTCCATTTGGATTCCCATTTATATGTAAAATCTTCTGGTATATTTTCTCCTATCTTATCTAACTCTATTCTAATCCATGCCGGTTTATCTTCATCAAAAAAAGATGCAATAAATCTAAGTTGATTTGCTTTATAATAATTCTTAAAATTTGGGAGTTGTAACCCTCCTAGGTCAAATTTACATGTCAATTTTTCCAACGATATTCTTGACATCTTAACTTTCCAAAGAAACTTCCTCACACATTTATTCAACTCTTGAAAAAACTTTTGCGGCAGTTGTATTGGTAATGTTTGGAATAAATATTGTAACCTAGGAAATATATTAATTTTTACAGCATTAACTCTACCTATTAATGTTATTGGTAGGTGGCATCCGTCGGTCTCGAGAGACCATGGATCTGCGCCTGGAGTTTCCAGGGTTGTATGGGAGACCGGCAGTTGCCCAAGCTGCTGGCCTTCCCCTCTCCATGTCACCGATGTTGTCCAAGGGAAGGGCACTAGGACCCATGCAGCTTGGCACCGGTGACGTCGCAGAGCAATGTGTTAAGTGCCTTGCTCAAGGACACAAACACGCTGCCTCAGCTGAGGCTCCAACCAGTGACCTTCAGGTTACTAGTCTGATGCCTTGCCCACTAGGCCATGTGCCAACTGTTATTGGTAACATCATCCATTTATCAAGATCCTCTTGAATTTTTTTCAATAATGGCAAATAATTTAATTTATATAAATTCTTTACATCGTTATCGACTCTTATACCTAAATATTTTATACCACTTATCGGCCATCTAAATTTAGTTACTAATCGACATTGACTGTAATCTCCTTTAGTAAGGGGTAAAATTTCACTTTTATCCCAGTTTACTTTATACCCTGATATTTTCCCATATTCTTCCAATCTAAAAGATAGTTTATGCAACAAATGCAATGGGTTTGTAAGATAAATCAGAACATCATCAGCAAATAAATTAATCTTGTATTCCTCCTGGTTAACTCTGAAGCCCATATCTGAATTGGTTCTAATTAATTCAGCTAATGGTTCTATCGCCAATACAAATAGGACAGGTGATAATGGACAGCCTTGTCTAGTTGACCTTGTTAACTGGAATGATGTTGAAATTTGACCATTTGTCACTACTTTAGCTTTGGGACTAGTATTTAAGATTTTAATCCAGTTTATAAAAGATTTTCCTAACCCATATTTTTCCAATACCTTAAATAAAAAGTCCCATTCCAATCTATCAAATGCTTTTTCTGCATCCAAAGCAACTGCCACACTCATTTCCTCCTTCTTTTGTGCCAAATGAATTATGCTAAGTAACCGAGTTACATTATCCACCAATTGTCTATTTTTAATAAAGCCTGTTTGATCCATATGTATTAATTTTGGTAAATATTTAGATAATCTATTAGATAAAATTTTTGCTATTATTTTATAATCTGTATTCAACAAAGAGATAAGCCTATATGATGTTGGTTTTAAAGGATCTCTATCTTTTTTTGGCAATACTATTAAGATCGCTGTCGAAAAAGATTGTCGAAGTTTATGTGTTCTTTCTGCTTGATATATTAACTCCATAAAGGGAGAGATAAATAAATCCTTAAATTTTTTATAAAATTCAGGTGGAAAACCATCTTCTCCTGGAGATTTATTACTCTGGAGTGATCCTAGAGCTTCTTCAACCTCTTTTAATGTAAAGGGCATATCTAATCCTTTCTGTTCTTCCGAATTCAATTTTGGAAGAGTTATTTGTGATAAAAAAAAATTCTATCTCAGCAACCTCATTTTGAGATTCCGATTGATATAATTCGGAATAAAAATTTTTAAAGGTTTCATTAATTTCTAAAGGTTTATAAGTAATTTTATTTGCACTTGTTTTAATTGCATTTATTGTTTTGGAAGCCTGTTCTGTTTTCAACTGCCAAGCAAGAATCTTGTGTGATCTTTCACCTATTTCATAATATCTCTGTTTAGTTCTCATAATTGCTTTTTCTGTTCGGTATGTCTGGAGCATATTATATTGTAACTTCTAATTGACAAGTTGTCTTCGTTTTTCTTCTGTCATATATCTTTCAGATTCTTTTTCTAACTTTGTAATCTCTTTTTCTAATTGATCTATTTCTACCATATATTCCTTCTTAATTTTAGAAGTATAACTTATTATCTGGCCCCTCAAATATGCTTTCATTGCTTCCCATAATATAAATTTATCTTCAACTGAATGTGAATTTGTATCCAAAAAAAATTGGATCTGATTTTCCATAAAAAAATCACAAAAATCTTGACATTTTAATAAAATTGAATTAAATCTCCATCTGTAAATCAATTTCTCCTCATCCATCATTATCATTGTCATTATCAAGGGGGAATGGTCTGACAGTATTCTCGCTTTATATTCCACACTTTTCACTCTATCCTGAATATTCATTGATAATAGGAAAAAAATCAATCCTTGAATAAGTTTTATGTCTATTTGAATAAAATGAATAATCTCTTTCTCTTGGATTAATTCTTCTCCATATATCAATCAAATTTAAGTCTTTCATCAATGATAAAGTTAGCTTTATTACTTTTGATTTTGTAACAACCTTAGTTGACCTATCTAGAACTGCGTCTAGACAAAAGTTAAAGTCTCCACCTATTAATATTTTATCGTGTGCGTCGGCCAAATTCAAAAAAGCTTCTTGTATGGATTTTGCATCATTTTCATTTGGTGTATAAATATTCATGAGTCCATAATTCCAAAAAGATTTAACAATGCATAATCACATATCTCCCCGCAGAATCAATTAGTACATTTTGTATTTTAATTGGTAAGGTTTTATTAACCAAAATTGCAACTCCCCTCGCCTTTGAATTAAATGAAGCTGCAATAACACTTCCAACCCAATCTCTCTTTAATTTCTGATGTTCTATCTCCGTCAACTGTGTTTCCTGCAAAAAAGCTATATCCACTTTTATTTCAATATATGTTAAAACTCTTTTTCTTTTCACCAGTCCATTAAGCCCATTAACAGTAAAACTTTAAAAATTGAGTAAATTAGTCATTTCATAATACCTTGGGGAATCTCTTTTAAATTCTCCATGTTGCTATGTGTCTCTCCCCCAATCATCCAGGCAAAAAAAGAAAAATAGAAGAACGATAGATAGTAAAGAAAAACATAACAAAATACCCCCCTACTAATGTTGTGAATGAATAGAAACACAACATTACCCCCCTCCGTTTTATGGGTCATGGCAATCACCATGATTACACACGTGAATCCCGCAGCAATCGATCAGAAGCTCCTCCAGCTCCCCCATAACAAAAAAAATGTGAAGAAAAAAAAAATCTCTACTCCCAATTAATATTCCTCATTTTTTTAAATCTTTCTCCCCTTCTATCATATACTTAAAGTATATTTGTATATTCTTCTACTCTTAAATATACATCAAATCCGATCCCTATCTCAGTCATCTTTAATCCATTTCACTTCCATAATTCTTTACCGCGTCTCGCGAATATTAGGAAGTTCTTGTACAAACTCCTCCACTTTCCAATGATCAGTAAAAAATCTTCTTTCTTCGTCATCCAAAAAGATTATCAGTGTTGCCGGGTAGCTCAGTATAAATTTATAACCCTTTTCCGATAAGATTTTTTTCACTGGGTTAAATTCCTTCCTCCTCTTCAAAAGGTCGTAACTTATATCAGGATAGAAAAGAACTTTTTTCCCTTCTATCATCAATGGCCCATTTCTCTTTCTGGCACCTTGAGCAGCTGCCTTCAAGATCTTTTCTTTATCTTGATATCTTAAGCATTTTATCAAGATTGATCGTGGATTTTGATCTTGTTGGGGCTTTGGTCTTAAAGCTCTATGAGCCCTTTCAATTTCAATTAACTGACTTCCCTCTTCCATTTCCACAATTTCTGGGATCCATTTTTGAAATAATTTTATTGGATCTTCTCCCTCTATACCTTCTTTAAGGCCAACAATCTTAATATTGTTTCGTCTGCTAAAATTTTCAAGCACATCTACTTTTTCCAACAACCGTTTTCTTTCTGATGTCCAGGCAAGGATATTATCTTCCATCTTGTCCACTCTTTCAGTGGTGTCTCCCGTTTTTTCTTCCAACTTTTTAACTTTCTTATCCATTTTCTTTTGATTTTCCACCACCTTATCAAGCATAATCTTCATATTTTTAATATCTGTTTTTATTACTTTTAATGCTTTTAATTCATGCATTATTTGTATCACGGCTTTTCTTATGTCTCCAGAAAGTCTTCCACCTTTATTTTCTTCCTGTTCTTCTTCTCCTTCATCTATTTCCTCATCTGTGTTTTCCAGAGAGTCTGATTCTACTTCCGGTTCACTTTCACTTTCAGTCGCAGCTGGAACTTGTAGTTTTGTTTGCACATGCTTGCACATACCCGTTTCTTCACGCATGTGCAGTTCCTGCCGTTTCTTCATAGACACCGTTGATGCTGCCGCAGTTTCCTGTTCTGCATCGTCGGAGGCAACATGTACTTCGCCGGGAAGAGATCCAACTTGAGTACGAGGTTCTGTCATAATGGTCAGGCCTCTTTGCCAACTCGCACTGTCTTCAAATTAGTAGTTCTCTTCTGTTTAGGAGACATATCTAAAGATACTCCTGAGTTGTTTATAAGTAGTTTTTAGAAAGTATTTATTAACTCTTCTTCACTTAAACTTTATTTTACTAGTTTTTACGGGAGAGCTGGATTTCCACGTCTCGATCCTACATCATCACGTGATGCCCCCCCCCCCCCCCCAAGTACTTATCCAAATGCCTCTTCAATGTTGCAACTCTACAACCTCGACTACTTCCTCCAGAAGCTTATTCCAGGTGCTTGCTATCCTCTGTGTACAGTTGTTGTCTCTCAAGTCTCTCTTAAATTTCTCCCCTTTAGTATCTGTGCCCTCTGGCTTTGGACACCCCAAACCTGGTGAAAAGACCAAGATCTTCCACCATAATCTTACCCCTCATGATTATATAAATTTCTATGAGGACACCTCTCATTCTCCTACACTCCAAGAAATAAAGATTCTGAGTGGTCAACCTGTCCCCATAACTCAATCCCTCTTGTCCAGGCAGCACCCTTATAAATATCTTCGGCAACCTATCAAGCTTGCAATGTTTTTCTTATAACAGGGCCCTTCTCAATAGCTAGCCCCTTCCCCCAGATAAGATTTACAAAAACAAAAAGGGTAAATGTACTCCAGTTATTTCTCATCCATTTCAGCATTCTACCAGAGCTGCTCTACAAACAAAGTTTGCAAAGCAGAAAAATGATCATGACCAGTATCCTATATTTCACTTCTATGCATTTAATCTTAAATACATAATCTACAAGAAATATTTATATAATCTATAAGAAATCCCAATTAACAAAATTAACATTTTTGTTACCTTAATAAAGCAACCATTCCTCACAAGAGTCCAGAAATCCATAGTCAAACTGCAGCTGAACTGATCCTGCCCTCATCTTATGTCAATATACAAATTTTAAAAGTATATTACAACCAAACTCCGATTATTTTTCTCTATATTGCCCAGAAGCACTGCAGCTAAATTTATCACTTCAGTCTCCATCTCTGCCAAGACATGATAGTTAATTTTCTAATCTGTGAGTGAATTGTTACCACATCAAGCAATTCATTTACTACAAGCAAATGTCTAAGCTCAATACCTTTTCCATTTTAGCAAATAGATGTTAGTGTATATAATGTATCTTTTATAGTAGCCATCAAGAATCACCTTGTGCACCTTCACAGTCTAGGATGTGATATCCATTGTGCATGCACGCTGCAAGCAGCAAGTTTTCCTGACTTGGATGCCACTTAACTCTCCAGACACCTCCCTGGACATGGGTATCTGCCAATGGCTGCTTCATCTGCCGGGAATCCCAAATGAGAACATGCTCATCATAACTGGAAAGAAAAGTAGAATTAACTTTGATCACTAGTAACAGAAGCAAGTAATTTCATTTCAACAGATACCTAATCCAAATTTTGTAAAAATAAGGTATCACAATACTACAGGATTAGTTAAAAGTTTATGATGAAACATACAATGCCTATAACATTCTTAATATTTTGAATGCAGTTTTTCTTCTCTACTTCCACTTTAGCCATTGCACTAGCTTTCCCAAAAACTCAACATCAGACACAACCTCAAAGTTGGAGAACTTTCAAGAGCAGCGCAGCAATCAAATGTTTTCTATGAATAAAATGTCTATCATTCAGTTTCCCAAAGACAGACTTGAATAATAGGTTTTGAGTTTATTATAACTTACAGCTCAATGAAAAAATTTTCAAAGCAGCAAAAATGCTCCTCTGGTTTAAGTAAAAATCTTACCTTCCAGTAGCCAGTATGTGTTGCTTATGTGGATTGCTTTGGATACTACACACTCCCATTGAATGCCTGAATAACAAAACTTGTTTGAGAATTCAGTGGAGACATGGGATATTCCATTTCACTTTTAAAAAAAGTCAGTACAGTCAACTAACATCAGAAGCCGCCAAGTTCAAAGCCAGCTTAAAAATATTAGGTATCTCAATTAGTATCATAGAAGAAGTGGTATTATTGAAGTGAAAAGGCATAGGACTGTAGAGATACAAAATATCAATCAGAATTCCAATTCTTGGTTTTAATCTATCAGCCTCTGTTCAAAGATACGCAAGAGAATGTTGATTATAAATGGGATCAAGACACACACTGGGATAGATACCTCAATGAGATCAGAACAGTGGTGTGATGCAACTATTTTACCAACCAAAAAGAATAATGTAAAGTTATTGCTCTTTCCTCTTGACCCTATGCCTATTGTTCTACAAAAGGTTTCAACATGATCTTACATTCCTGCTCAGGAAAATACAAAAGCAAATTAAGAATTTATTTTAAAAAATCCCTTGTTCTTCTCTTCTCTGCTAAAATTAATTTGGTCTGAACAGGAGAAGCAAGAGAACTGGCAGCATATATAGATTTCACTGATGTAATTCAAAGCTAGGGCTGGCTAACATTGTGCTTTTAAGTGTTCTCCTTTCACATCTGGGGTCTATGCTCGGAATCTGCCCAGGTGGTGAAACTTTTGTGAAAATGAGGTTAAGACAGTCCCGATTTATTCCCGTGTTGGCGAAAGTTTTTAGTGCCCTATAGTCGACAAAGTTATGAAAAGGGACAGAATAATGGATGCAATAAAGGGGTTGTTCATACAGATTTAAACTCAAACTGTATCCTAACCTTGCAATTAACACTGATTATATGTGTTCTATTCTCCTTGTGCAATATAACTCACCTAAAAGCTTATGGCTTCAACAGGATATACTGTACAAATTTAAATAGAAATTTATTACAGAGTAGTTATGCAAAATACACCAGCAATTCCTTCAAAGAAATGGAACACATACCTAGTGCTGATAAAGACCGGTCTGTTGGTCCCCATCCGCATGTCCCAAACCTTCAACCTACTGTCATCACCTCCTGCAAAAGGAAAGAGAAACAAAAACAATAAACTAGTCCATAATGTTCTTCACAACACAAACAAAATGCATTCCCAAAAATGCTTGCTTTTCTCTGCCCTTGGGCAGAGAATTTGATTGCCATCTTGTGTGTTCAGATACAAATGTCACTCCAGGCTAGGATCTGACTTTGATATTATGCTTTTCTTAAATGCATTCTCAAAGGATGAAATTGCATGAAATATTGTGAGGTTATAGCCTCTACACAGAAAAGTCACTGACACAGAAAAAGTGCTACACTGGATCAGGAAACTAAAGTAACAAATCACTAATCTCTAGATTTTACACAGGCTGCATTAGGTTCAAAGGGTTGTCAATGTTTAGTATTTTGTCAGCAAAATTCCAACTACATTTGTGCTTTTCATATTATGCAAAATGCAATCTTATACAGTAATCAAAAAACTGCAGAAAAATCAACTTAAAATGTTAAAAATTCAAAGATTAATTAACATGCAAGACCAAAGATATACATGACATTAGATAGGATTTTTCATGCACAATTCAGCCAGCTGGTTAGTTAAAAAAATCAAAACTGAGCAGTTAGAATATCAATAGCATATTTTGAGAGTTGTAGAATTTTCCACTGTCTAGATTTTTTTATATAAAAGTTACAGCATTGTAACAAACCCTTTTGGCCTAAACGAGCCCATGCACCCAATTCACCCATACGACTAATTAATCAACTAACTCATACATCTTTGGAATGTGGGAGGAAACCAGAGGAAATCCACATGGTCAAGGGGAAAACATACAAACTCCTTACACACAGCAGTGGAAATTGAACCCAGGTTGCTGTAGTAGCATTATACTAAACATTATGCTACTGTGCCACCCCAAAATTTTAACAAATAAGAATGTGTTAAATAACTTAAGTCAATTATTTTGTAATATAATCATCTTTGAGGCAGATGACCTTTTAAGGTAAATTATTTCAAATTTTAATTTAGTAACTAATTGTCTAATATCCATCTCATAATTTCCATCTCATCAATTACACCAAAGTGTTGGAACAGTTTTGCTCTGATAGTTCAGCAGATAAATACAGGGTACACAGTTCAGTATCAGGCCTGTGTCCAGTTATTCAGCTTTAGTTGAACTGTTGGTACTTAAAATGGCAACAATTGGAATTGGAGGATGGGGCTGATAATGGTTACGTTGAGGTTCTTCTCCTTCCCCTTCATTTCAGAAATGTTTACATCTAGAAATTGGATAGCATGAATTCTCTAGTTTAACACTTGAGGAATTAATGCTTTGAGGATATGCTAAAGGATGCAATAAAATTGTGCACAACATTAATGAACTCTGCCTTCATAGGAGACAATTTAAAGTGTCAGAATGTTTGCTAGTGTGAAAACAAAGCAACAGTTCACACACTGATAAATAAGTTTCAAGCTGACTTCTTTCACACAACTGCTCAGAACACATGAACAGGCTACCTGAATAAACAACATCTGTATTCCAGTAATTGAAAGCTGCAATCCAAGCCTCAAAGTCATGTGCCTTCCACTGAGTGACCACATCCAGTCTACAGCTATCCACAGACACCAGACTCAAACAGCCCTTAGAGTCACTGCTAATGATCTTGACAGGTTCACTGCAATCACAAAAGTTAAATATTATGATTAGCAGCACAATATTTCACATTTCGGAAACAATTTCTAATTTCCTTTATTATGCATTGTTTTTATTTTACCTTATTCTACCTCAATGCACTGTACAATGAACAGCATGAAAGACAGTTTCCTCTACCCGAGTACATGACAATAAGCCAATTCCAACTCAACTTTTAAAAGTAGATAAACTACAACTTTAAAAGAGAACATTTGCAAGTTAGAGTATACATATTAAATTGACAGAAATAATCATTAAATTACTCTTAATCAAAATATTGATAACATTCATATGCTAACAAATGTGAGTGATGTCAATTGTGGAAGTAGAATATTAATTACGTTTGCTATCTAATATCAAGAACAAAAGTAGTTAGATACATGAAAGGTCAACCTATCTGAACAATTTTTATACACTTTAGTATTGAATAGTTATTAATAGTTATACTTTAAAAAATGTTTGAGCTTATATCCTGCATACTCAAGGGAGATTTGATCAATTGCTATGAAATAATAAATTGAGCAGATTGTGTTCACACTGCCAAATTATTTCAGATCAATGACACGTCAATATAAGGTTACACAAGATTACATGCATCTTGTTTTAAAGGAAAATAATGGAATTATTGAGTATCATTGCTGGTTGTACATCATTCCTATCTAAAATTGAAAAGACAGAAGCCAATTCATATGATATAGTTACTGAAGTTCTATGAAATTGTTTTAATGGACTTGTTGGGGTTGGCTTAAGGAGTAGTTATGATGGTAGGGAATTTTTCAGTGGAATGTCAAATACCAAATTGACGTATACACTACATGGCAGAGACTTCAAGAGTGTTGATGCACCTGAGATGCAAGTTCATAAGAGTCGGATGTCACACTAAGGTGTATAAAACATCATTCAATCTGCACGAAGTATTGTATACAGTTCTAATTGCTTCATTACTGGAAGGATGTGGAAGCATTACAAACAATGCAGAAGAGATATTGGGTAGATTGGGTTTTACCTCACTGTAGAGGCTGAGTGGTGGCCCTATAGTGATTAATAAGATTGGATAGAGAGCCAGAGACTTTTTCCTAAGACTAAAACTAGAGGAGAGAGGGGGAACTTTAAAGGAGTGCCAAGGGGTGAGTTTTCCCACACAATTGGTGATTATACAGAATCAGCTCCTGAGAAAGTGGTACAGGCAGATACAATATTTAAAAGGTATTTTGACAGGTGAATGGATAGGAAAGCAGAAGGATACAAGCCCTATGCAGGGAATGGGATTAACATAGACCAACATCAGAAGGTAGTATGGCCAAGTTGAGCCAAGGGGCTCTTTTTGGTGCTTTTCAACTCAAAAACACAATTTTGTTTCAGTAATCTGATATGCTCTTACTTTTATTTTGAAAATTTCCCGAAGATTATTCCTTAACCTCCTAGGTCCATGACTTAATCGTGAAGCAAAATAAAATACAATTTTATAGGCTTCTCATGTCCCCTACATACAGGTTTGACAGAAATACAAATTACTTCATACACTAGTTCCAGGAGATAAGAATGCATAGGGCAAACATACCTTTGAAAAAAAAGTTGGAGGAGAAATAAAAACTTACTGTTGTCTTCCTGTTGACCAATCCAGGGACAGAGCCAGACATTCTGGCCATAACTTAACACTACACACAGACTCCAACAGGCAGCTGTTTTTCTACTGAAAGAAAAGATTTCATTGAGCCACAAGCAATTCCAAATTGATGTCTACATTTCCATGTGCCTTTGTCACCAATTTTCTTCCCCTTTCTTTTTCACATTAGTGCAAAGTTTCAAAAGTATTAGTATCAAGAAAAAGGCTTGAAAGTTTTGTCTGCATTTTTGTAACTGCAAGGAGCTTTAGTGACATATCCATTCTCCCATCTAGTATAAACATACCAGCAGGCATGGAAGATAAGAACTGGAAAGTTATATAGGACCAATTACCCCTCCCTAATCCATGTGAGTGTGGCTAAATACATATTTATATGAAGCAGTGGGTGTAAAATGGGAGCAACTTGCAGTGAAAAATGAAGCAAGAACCTCATGCAACTTTTTCCTGTAGCACACAAAAAGCAGCATTTCACATTTGAGCTTTCCTCAAATAATTTGATCACCTTACAAAATACAGTTTAACTTTATCCTTGAACTAAAAACGATAAACATTAACTGTTCCTTTGAAAGACCAGCCACACAAAACTAAGATTGATCACTACACAATTTGTTGTGCAATATCTCTACAAACCAAAACAATACGCTGCAATTCGCCTACTACTCTACACAACAGATGCAATCTCACTGGCTCTCCACTCTGCTTTGGGGTACCTAGACAATCACAAGCACCATACGTTATATTGTTGTTTATTGATTACAGCTCAGGATCTAACACCATCATCCCCTCATTACCAATCACCACACTTCAAGATCCTCAACTTTTTTTTAAATCAAGAGACTAGTCAGTGTAGATTGTTAATAACACCTCCTCTTCACTGACATCAACACAGGTGCACCTCAATGATGCACACTTAGCCCATTGCTCTGTTCTACTCTCTACACTTGTAACTTCAGATGAACACAGCTCAATTGCAATCTGTAAATTTGCAGAGGACACCACTATTATTAGTAGAATCTCAAACAGTAACGAGGAGTCATACAGGCATGAGATAGATCAACAGGTTGTGTGGTGAACTGATTAGACTTGGGGGAAATTGGGAGAACATACTCCAGTTCTCATTAAGGGTCAGCAGTGGAAAGGACAAAGCAGTTTTAAGTGCCTGGGCATTAACTTCATGGAGAATCTATCCTGCACTCAACACATTGATGGAATCATGAGGAAGTCATGCCAGAAGTTATACTTTATCAGGAGTTTGATGAGATTCGGTGTGTCACCAAGGATTGCTACAGATTTCTACAGATGTATGATGGAGAGCATTCTGTCTGGTTGCATCACAGCCTGATATGGAAGCTTCAATGCACAGGATCACAAGAAGCCACAGGGTCAGAGACTTCGCCAGCTCCATCACAGGCACAACCCTCTCTATTATCAAGGACATCTTCACAAGATGGTGCCTCAAGAAAATAGTATCCATCACCAAGGGCTCTCACAAATCAGGACATGCACTCTTCTCATTACCACCATTGGAAAGGAGGTACAGGAACCTAAAGACCCATACTCAAGAGTTATGAAACAGCTTCTTCCCCTCCACCAGATTTCTGAATAGTCTAGGAACACATGAACACGATCTTATTATTCCTTTCTTTGTGCACTATCTAGATTTGTAGTTTATGGTAATTTTGCATTTGCACTGTACTGCTGCTGCAAAACAACAGTTTACATCATATAATCGGTGATAATAAATATGATTTGAATATTTTCCTTCAAAACAAAGCAAAATTGTTTCTAAATATTCACTATCAATAGCATTCAAAGACTAAAAAAAGATTCTTCATGATGAACCAGAAACCAAAAGCATACCTTCAAACATAATGAGTTTCAATTAATGCAAACATTGTTATCTGTGGTCACACAAATAAAAATGTTTTGATGCCCCGTAAAGAAAAGGCACAAAAGGCTCAGCAAGTACTGCAAATCTTAAACTCGAGATTCTGCAGATGCTGGAAATACAGAGTAACACACATACAATGCTGGAGGAACTCAGCAGATCATGCAGCATCTAAGGTGGGAGTTCACAATCTTCTATATGCCATGGAACAATACCATTAAGCAAGGGGTCTGTGGACCCTAGGCTGGGAACCCCTGATTTAAGGAAAGGAATAAAGAGTCGACATTGTGAGCTGAGACCCTTCATGACTAGAAAGGAAGGGGAAAGATGCCAGAATAAGGTGGTGAGGGAGGAGCACAAGCTGGAAGACAATAGGTGAACTCAGGTGAAGGGGAAGTTGGGGAAGTTAGGTCAGTGGGGAAGGAAGAATCAAATAAGAAGCTGGGAGGTGGCAGGTGGAAAAGGTAAAGGCTTGAAGAAGGAGCAATCTGATGAGAGGAGAGTGCTCCATGAGAGAAAGGGAAGGAGACCAGAAGGAAGGAGTAGGCAGGTGAGGAGTAGAAGGGGCAAGAGGGGAGCCAAAATGGGGAATGGGAAGGGGGGGGGGGGGGAAGAGAAATCAGAGGAAGTTAGAGAAATTGATGGTCATGCCAACAGGTTGAAGACTACCCAGATGGAATAAAGCATTGCTCCTACAAGCTGAGAATGACCTCATCATACCAGCAGAGTAGGCCATGGGCTGACATGTGAGAATGGGAATCAGGATTCAAATTAAAATGGTTGGTCACTAGGAAATTCTGCTTGTTGCGTATGGAGCAAAGAGGGCTAGGCAAAGTGGTCCCCCAATATAGGTCGGTTCTCACCAATGTACAGGAGGCCACACCAGGAGTGCAGATTATAGTGGGTGACCTCAACAGACTTGAAGGTGAAATGTTGCCTCACTAGGAAGAATTGTTTGGGGCCCCAAATGGTGATGAGGGAGGAGGTGAATGAGCAGGTACAGCACTTGCTCTGCTTCAGGAATAAGAGGCAATAGGGAGGGAAGAATGGACAAGGGAATCACGAAAGGAGCAATTCCTGCAGAAAGAGGAGAGAGGAGGAGGCAAAGATGTGCTTGGTGGTAGGATAGCACTGAAGATGGCAGAAGTTGCAGCAAATGATGTTCTAGAAGTAGGTAGGGAGAAGAGGAACACTATTCCTGTAAGGTGGCGGGAAAATAGGGTGAGGGCAGATGTCTAGGGAATGGAGATGTGGGTGAGGGCAGTATCAATTGTTGAGCAAGTACTGCAAAATGTGCATATGCTCACATGAAGGCAAGGACAGAAATTCTGCCTTGCTATAAATAAAGGATATCGCTAGCCTCAAATGAAAAATGATCAGAGTCACAGACAGTAACAGCCCCTTCAGCCCAGTGTCCATGCTGACCATTAATCTCCCAATTTACACTAGTCTTACATTATTCCCAATTTTTTTTCTCATCACATTCTCCTACTCACCTACACACTGGAATAATTTACAGTAGCCAGTTAACTTAGCAACCCACACATCTTTGAGGTGTAGCAGGAAATCATTCAGTGGGCTGCAATCATCGTGAGAAGAAATCAGTTGGTGAGGCAGCGTGAGATTTAAAAAGAACTCAGAGCCTTTCCGTGGGCTGTAATCATAACGATCACTCAGGCACTCCGCAGGGACCAATAAAAAGAAGCGAGGTGTATGTGACCACTGTTGGAGTGGACAGTGTTAAAGTGGCCATGCTTTGGCTCAATAGGCTTAGGCAAGAACTTAAGCCTGAGAGTTAGAGGGATAGCAAGAGTAGGCAGGATGGTAGTTAAGGCAATGGAATGTTCCTCTTGTAAGATGTAGTATTGCAGGGTACTGACTTATCTTCCTGATGACTACATCTGCAGGAAGTGCACCCAACTTCAGCTCCTGACAGACAAGGTAAAGGTACTGGAGCTGGAGCCTGATGTATTCAGGACCATCTGGAGGCTGAAAGCCTCATAGGTAAGACTTTTACTGAGTTGATCATACCCAAAGTTCAGGTTTTAGAGAGCAGGTGTGACCATCAAAAGTAGTAAGGGGAGTAAGCAACCAGTACAGGGTTCTCCTGTGGCCATTCCCCTCAGCAACAAGCATACCCTTTGGATACTGCTGGGCCGGGGGAGTGGGGTAGTGGGAGATGACCTATCAGGCAGAACAGCAACAACCAGGCCAGTGACACTGTGGCCATCTCTGAGGCTCTGGATAAAAGGGTAAAGTCAGGCAGAGCGATTATGATAGAAGACTATAGCTATGGGGATGAACAGATGCTAGGGCATCAGATGTCTCAGAGTGGCAGCAGAAAATTTTGAAACGGCAGGGTGAACAGCCAGAGGTCGTGGTGCACATTGGCAACAATGACATATGTAGAAAGGGAGAAGAGGCCTGCACAAGGAATATAGGAAGTAGGACCTCCGAGGTAGTAATTTCTGGATTACTCCCAGTTTAACATACTAGTCAGGACAGGAATATGATGATAGTACAAACCAACACACACAAAATGCTGGAAGCATCAGTAGGTCAGGCAGTATCAATGGAAATGAATAAACTTAATGTTTTTGGGCGAGACCCTTCTCCAGGACTGGAAAGGAAAGGGGAAGACACCATAATAAAAATGTGGGGAGAGGGGAAGGAGAATAGCTAGGTGATAGGTGAAGCCAAGTGGGTATGAAAGATAAGGGCTGGAGACAAAGGAATCTGATAGGACAGGAGAGTGTATCATAGGAGAAAGGGACTCAGGGGACGTGATAGTCAAGTGAGAAGAGGTAAGAAGCCACAATGGAGAATAGAAGAGGGGAGGGGAAGAAGAAATCAATATTCATGCCATCAAATTGGAGGCTAGCCAGACAGGATACAAAGAGTTGCGCCTCCACTCTGAGGATGGCCTCAGCTTGAAACAGGCAGAAGCTATGAACTAACATGTCAGAGTGAGAATGGGAATTGGAATTAAAATATTTGGCCACCAGGAAGTTCTGCTTTTGACACATGGAGCAGAGATACTCGACGAATTTGCGACGTGTCTCACCAATGCAGAGAAGGCCGCCTTGAGAGCACCAGACACACAGTAGATTCACAGGTGAAGTGTTGCCTCACCTGAAAGGACTGTTTGGGGCCCTGAAAGGAGGGGAGGGAGGAGGTGAATGGGCAGACATAGCACATTGGCTGCTTGCAGGGATAAATACCAGGAGCGTGATTAATAGAGAAATATGAATGGACAAGGGAATCACAGAAGGACTAATCCCTGCGGAAAGTGGAGAGAGAGAGGAGGCAAAAATACGGATCCCTTTGGAGATAGCGGAAGTTGCGAGGATGATGTGTTGGATGCGGAGGCTCATGAAGTAGTAAGGACAAGAGGAACTATCACTTAAGACTGTGGGAAAGTGAGGTGAGCACAGATATTCAGGAAATGGAGGAGAGGTGGGTGAGGACAGAATCAATGGTGGAAGAAAGGAAACCCCGTTCTTTAAAGGAGGAGGACATCTCTGACATCCTGGAAAGAAAAGCCACATCCTGGGAACAGATAAGGTAGAGATGAAGGAACTGAGAAAAAGGAAGAGCATTTTACAGGCGACATGATAGGAAGAGGTATAGTCAAGCAGTACAGATAGTACAGATGAATGAGTGGCTGAGGAAGTGGTGCAGGGGATAGAGTTTCAGATTTCTGGATCATTGGGATAGGTCATATCCTCTGCAAGACGGTTTATAACTGAACCCAAGGGAGACCAATATACTTGTGGATGGATTGCTAGAGCTGTTGGGGAGGGTTTAATCTAATTTAGCAGAGAAATGGAACTGGAGTGATAGGGCTGAGGAGGGAGCAGTTGGTACACAAGTTGATGCATTGTGTAGTGAGACTGTGAGAAAGGACAGGCAGATGATAGGACAAAATTGCAGTCGGTGGGATGAGTTGAAGTATAGCATGAGGGCAAAATTGAAAAAGTTGATGAATACATGACTGAAGGTATTATATTTGAACACATGTAGGATACAGAATAAGGTAGATGAACTTGTAACACAGTTAGAGATTGTCAAGTTGTGGGCCTCACTAAGTCATAGCTGAAAGAAGATCATAGTTGGGAGCTTTACATCCAAGGATACACATTGTATCGAAAGGACAGGCAAGTTGGCAGAGGGGGTGGGGTGGCTCTGTTGGTAAAAAAATTAAATCAAATCATTAGAAAGAAATGCCATAGGATCAAAAGATGTAGAATCCTTGTGGGTAGAGTTAAGAAACTGCAAGGGTAAAAAGACTCTGATAGGAGTTGTATACAAGCCTCCAAACAAGAGCAAGGATATGGGATATAAATTACAATAGGAGATTAAACAGTAATATAAAAAGGGTAAAGTTACAACTGTTATGTGTGAAGTTCTATATGCAGATAGATTGGGAGAATCAAATTTGTGCTAGATCCCAAGAAAGAGATTTTGTAGAATGCCTACAACATGGTTTTTTAAAGCAGTTTGTGGTTGAGCCCACTAAGGGAAAGGCAATTCTGGATTGGGTGTTATATAATGAACCAAATTGGATTAGGGAAAGGAACCCTTGAGATGAAGTAATCATAATATTATAGAATTCACCCTGCAGTTTGAGGGGGGGAAATAAAAGTCAAACATATCAGTATTACAATGGAGTAAAGGGAATTACAGAGATATGAGAGAGGAGATGGACAAAGTTCATTCAATGGAGACACTAGCAGCGATAACATCAGAACAAGAGAAGGTACCCAGATCTGCCCCTTCTGTTACAATCTGGAAGGTGCAGGGTAGAAGCATTCCAAAAACGAAAAAGTATTCTAAAGAAGGATGAGTCAATCATGGCTGACAAAGAAAATTAAAGCATTAAAAGGAAAAGACAGGGCATAAAATATTGCAAAAATTAGTGGGAAGTTAGAGGATTGGAAGCTTTTAAAAGCAAACAGAAGACAACTAAAAAAGCCATGAGGAGAGAAAAGATGAAATATGAAGGTAAGCTAGCCAATAATATAAAAGAGGAAGCCAAAAGTTTCATATTTTTATAAAATGCATATAAATAAGAGGTGAGAGTGGATATTAGACTGCTGGAAAACACCGCTGAAGAGGTGGTAATGGAGGTTCAGAGAAATTGCAGACTGACTTAGTAAGTATTTTGTATCAGTCTTCACAGTGGAAGATATTAACAGTCTGCCAGAAATTCAAGTGTGTCAGGGGTGAAAAGTAAGTGTAAATTCTATAAATAAGAAGTCACTTAGGAAGCTGAAAAGTCTAAAGGTAGATAAGTCACCTGGAGCAGGTGAACTATACCCCAGAGTTCTGAGAGAGGTTGCTGACGAGATCGTGAAGGCATCAGTAATGATCTTTCAAGAATCACTAGATTCTGGAATGGTTCTGGAGGACTGGAGAATTGCAATGTCACTCCACTATTTAAGGAAGGGAGGCAGAAGAAAGGAAATTATAGGCTAGTTAGCCTGCTTCAGTGATTTGGAAGATGTTGCAATCCATTATTAAAGATGAGGTTTCAGAGTACTTGGAGGCACAGGAGAAAACAGGCCAAAGTCAGCATGATTTCCTGAAAGGAAATGCCTGGAATTTTTTGATAAATAACAAGCAGGATAGACAAAGTAGTCAGTGGATGTTGTTTATTTGGATTTTCAGAAGGCCTATGACAAGGTGCTGCACAAGACGCTGCTTAAGATGATCAGAGCCCATGGTATTACAAGAAAGATACTAGCATGGATAGAAGATTGGCTGACTGACAGGAGGCAAAGAGTAGGAATAAAGGGTTCCTATTTGGGTTGCCTGCTGATGACTAGTGGCGTTCAGCAGGGGTCAATATTGGGACTGTTTCTTTTTACATTATATGTCAATGATTTAGATGATGGAATTGATGGCTTTGTAGCCAAGTTTGTGGTTGATACAAAGATAGGTGCAGGGGCAGGTAGTGGGAGCGAAAGGTATTGGGACCACTTCCTTTCACGTTATACTGTATGTCAATGATTTGTTTGACAGAATTGATTACTTTCTAGCCAAGTTTGCAGGCAATACTAAGACAGCTGGAGGGACAATTCTAGAGATTGCCATGAAGGAAAACATCAACTCCACACCTACCCCTTAAGAATGCTGTACGTTTTCAATTAGATTACTTCTCATTCTTCTAACACCACAGCTTATACACGCAATGTGCTCCTCTTCCCTCCTCCAACAGATCCATCACCACAAGATCCCAGTCTGAGCAGTAACTAACACCAGTAATAGCAACCCCAATCCCAGGTATTCTAATCTTGTGAAATAACATTAAGTGAAATCTTACAGAAGTTTTGAAAACCTCAATATACCACATCAACTAATATATCCTTATCCTTTGTTAGCTACAATGTCAACCAAAAGTTGCTACATCTGTAAAACAAGGCTACATTTGTTAATTCCCTGTTAATATTTTTCAAATTCCCAGTTACCAGTTCCACAAAGATTTCAGTGTTTTCCCACTACAGAAAAAAATACGCATACCTCACACGGTGTTAGTTTACACAGCTCCAGACTTCCTTCAGCATTCACTATTCCAAGTACAGGGTACCCAGCTATTGGCACATGGCACCTACAATTGAGATAACTTTAGATTATACTCCAACTTTCAGAAAAAGATAACTCATTAAGTGAAATTTTGCACAACTCTTCCATGTATTCATGAGAATCATTGCTGCTGTCTCATAAGGATGCCCACAATACACTACAAGAGGGCTGTGGACACAGCTCAGCACATCACAGAAATTAGTCTACCATCAATGGCCTGTCTTCTCTTTCCGCTGCTTCCCAATAATCAAAATCCCAGCTCACCATGGACATTCTTTTTTCTACCCTCCTCCCATCAGGCAGAAGATACACAAGACAAAAAAAAATGCCAATGTTATAAAACAATTGACGAGTTCTCCACAAGATGGACTCTTGTACTCAGAATCTACATTATGATCTGACACCTTATTGTCTACCTGCAATGCATTCTCTAACTGTAACACTACAGTCTGTACTTAGTTATTGTTTTACCTTTCATTACCTCAATCATTTTTGTAATGAATTTATCTGTATGAATGGCAAAAAATGATTGCAGATGGGAGCAAAACATCCAGGGATACACATGATATTGAAAAGGCAGGTAGGTGTGCAGAGTACATGGGATAGCTCAGCTGGTGCAAAACATAATCAAGTCTTTAGCAAGAAGTGACACAGGATCAGAAGATTCCTATGTAGAATCCTTTTGGGCAGATTTAAGAAACTTCAAGGGAAAAAAAGACACTGATGGAAGTTATATACAGACCTCCAAATAGTAACAAGGATATAGGGTCCAAATTACAACCAGAGGTAGTAAAAGGAATGCAAGAAGGCATGGGGGGGGGGGAGGGAGATGGAATTTCAATATGTAGGTATACTGGGAAAATCAGGCTGGCATTTGATCCCAGGAGAATGAATGTATGAATGTGTAGAATGCCCACAAGACTGCTTTGCAGAGCAGCTAAAGGTAGGTAAAAGGCAATTCGGGATAAGATGTTGTGCAATGAACTAGAATTGATTAGGGAGCTTAAGATAAAGGAACCCTCAGGAGACAATCATCATAATAAAATCAAGTTGATCCCACAGATTGAAAGGGAAAAGTTAAAATTTAATCTACTGGTTTTACAGTTGATTAAAGATAACTACCGAGACACAAGAGGAACTGGCCAAAGTTGATCGGAAGGAGACCCTGGCAGGGACAACAGTACAGTAGCAATAGCAGGCGTTTCTGCAAGTCATTCAGAAGATGCAGAATAATTTCATCCCAAAGAAACAGGAGCATCATAAAGGGGGGATGAGACAACCATGGCTGACAAGGGAAGTCAAAGACAGCATAAAAGCAAGACAGATCATGCAATTTTGCAAAAACTAACGGGAAACTAGAGGACTGGAACTTTTAAAACAAAAGGTAAATAAAAAAGCAATAAAGGGAGAAAAGAAAATATGAAAGTTAACCAATAACATAAAAGAACCCACTGCAATTTGCTTATCGCCACAATAGGTCAATGGTGGATGCAACCACACTAGTTCTCCACTCAGCTTTGGACCACCAGGAAAATAACAATACCACTATCAGGCTACTATTAATTATTATAGCTCAGTGTTCAACACCATCATACCCCCAGTACAAATAAATTACTTCCAAAACCTGGGCTACTGTACCTCCATCTGCAACTGGATCCTTGACTTCCTTATCAGGAGGCCACAGTCAGTGCGGACCAGAAATAATATCTCTTTGCTTACGATCAACACTGGCACACCTCAAGGATTCATGCATAGCCCACTGTTCTGCTCCTTTTACACCCATGACTGTGTGGCTAGGCAAAACTCAAATGCCATCTATAAATTTGCCGATGACAACTGTTGTTGGCAGCATTTTGGATGGTGACAAGGAGGCATACAAGAGCAAGACAGATCAGCTGGTTGAGTGATTTTACAACAACCACTTTGCACTCAACATCAGTAAGACCAAGAAATTGATTGTGAATTTTAGGAAGGGGAAATTGAGGGAACACACATCAGTCCTCATCAAGGGATTAGAAGAACAGCTTCAAGTTCCTGGGAATCAACATCTGTGAAGATCTATCCTGGGCCTAACATTTTGATGCAATTATGAAGAAGCTACACCAGCAGCTACATTTCATAAGGAGCACAAGGAGATTTGGTATATCACCAAAGACACTAGCAAATTTCTACAGAAGTACAGTGGAGAGCATTTTAACTGAATGCATAAGCGTCTAGTATGGGGGTGCCACTGCACAGGATCAGAAAAAGATACAGAAAGCTACAAACTTGGCCAGCTCCATCATGGGCACTAGCCTCCCCAACAAAGACAAAAAGTGATGCCTGAAAAAGGCAGCATCTATAATTAATGGCCCCATCTTCTCAATGAAATCATTAAGGAGACAGTACAGGAGCCTGAAGAGAGATACACAACATTTTAAGGAACAGCTTTTTTCTTCTTCGTCATCAGATTTCTGAACAAACAATGAGTCGAAGTACACTACCTCACTTTTTTTGCTCTTTTTTGTACTACTTATTTAAATATCTATCTGTCTCAATTGGGCCATCAGTTACTTGGGGTTGCCGGTTATTTGGGAAAACGCTTAAAGAATAAAACCTAATCAAGAAAATAGCTGGTATTCCGTTCATTAATTTAAGACGGTATGCTGCTTAATTGGGGCAGAAGACTATTGCAGAACATTTTCTATCAGTCATATGTGTTTGTGTGGCCTGAAATGGCCCAAAGTGAAAATCAAACGATTTCATAAGTTAAAAACTATGAAGAGTTTGAAGGTCCAGTCAGCCCTCCACATCTGCTGGTTCCGCATCCACAAATTCAACCAACCACAGATCGGGATTAGAAAAAAACCTGGAAGTTCTCTCTCCAGCACTTGTTGTTCAATTGAGCATGTACAGACCTTTTTTCTTGACATTATTCCCTAAATACAGTATAACAACTATTTACATAGCATTTACATTGTATTAGGTATTAGAAGTAATCTAGAGATGATTTAAAGTATATGGGAGGATGTGCATAGGTTATATGTAAATACTATGCCATTTTATATAGGGGACTTGAGCATCCGTGGAATTTGGTATCCGCAGGGGTCCAGGAACCAACGCTCTCACACAGCTCTCACCTGTGAATCAAATAGCTGTTTGCATGCAACAGCAGCCACAGCCCAATACACACACTTCGAAGGGCAGGCTAAACCAGGTGAGGTCATCAGCAGATCTCACACTCTGGTGAAATAGGGACATGCCTGCCTCTCTCGCTATGTATAGTCATTTTCCAGTGGTCTGATACTTAGATACACACAGTACAAGAGAAACAAAAGTAGATATTTGACCACTGGAAAATGACATTGGGAGAAGTAATAATGGAAACAAAGAAATGGCAGATGAAATGAATAATTATTTTGCAACAGTTTTCACTGTGGAAGGTGACAGCAACATGCCAGAAATTCTAAAGCGTCTGGGGGTAGAAGTGAACATTGTCGCTATTACTTGGGAGAAAGCACATTGGACATGAAAGCTCTGAAGATGGACAAGTCACCTGGATAAAACTGACTACACCCTACTGCTCTGAAAAAGGCAGCTAAAGAGATTGTGGAGGGACTTACAGTTGGCCCTCCTTATCTGCGGGGGATTGGTTCCGAGACCCCCCCGCGGATACCAAAAAACGCAGATGCTCAAGTCCCTTATTTAACCTGGATCAGTGCGATGGTCTTTAGGACCCAGCGGAACCATGGACTTTATTTAACATGTTCAGTGCGGTGGACATTAGGACCCGGTGTAGCTCTGAATCCGCAGTGTTTCTATTCACAAAAATCACGATCGCGATTGAAAATAAGGTGGAAATAATAAAGCAATTGGAAAGAGGAGAAATGCCATCGGTCATTGGAAAAGTGTTAGGCTACAGTCAGTCACCGATCTGAACAATTTTAATGGAGCATGTGAAAGGCCCTACCCCGATGAAAACTACAATTATTACTAAGCAACGCAGTAGTTTAATTATTGAAATACGTATGTTTCATAAGTGTTTTATATGCATAGAAAGGTAAAATATGTACTATATACTAAGAAAAACGTTTGACTAACTGACGCCAAATAATATCGGACATACCTGTTCCGAATTCAAATCTGACTTAAAGACGGACTCAGGAACGGAACTCATTCATAATCCAGGGACTGCCTGTACTTTTAAGTCATTTCTAGATTACTTATAATACCTAATACAATGTAAGTGCTATGTAAATAGTTGTTATACTGTATTGTTTAGGGAATAATGACAAGAAAAAAATAGTCTGTACATGCTCAAACAACAAGCGCTGGAGAGAGAATTTCCGGGTTTTCCCGATCTGCAGTTGGTGGAATCCACAGATAAGGAGGGTCAATTGTATAATGATCTTTCAAGAATCACTAAATTCTTGAATGATTCCAGAAGACTGGAAAATGTAAAATGTCACTCCACTCCTTAAGAGAACAAAGCAAAAGACAAGAGATTATAACCTGACATCAGTGGTTGGTAATATTTTAGAGTCTATTATTAAGAATGAAGTTTGGGGGTACTTGGAAGCACATGACAAAATAAGCCAAAGTCAGCATGCTGTCCTTAATGGGAAATCTTGTCTGACAAATCTGTTGGAAATACAGTATTTAAGGAAGTAACAATCATGATTGCATCTCCCGTTTGCCACCCACTTCAACTCTGCTTCACATTCCCATTCAGATATGTCCATACATGGCCTCCTCTACTGCCATGATGAGGCCAAACTCAGGTCGGAGGAGCAATACTTTGTATACCATCTGGGTAGTCTCCAGCCCCTTGGCATGAACATCGAATTCTCCAACTTCCAGTAATTCCCTCCCTCTCCCTTCCATCCCAGTTTCACTCTGCCTCCTCTTCCAGCTGCCTATCACCTCTCTCATAATTCTGCCTTCTTCTACTACACAGTGCTTTCACCTTACATTCCTTCTTCACCCTTCTTGCCTATCCCCTGCCTGCTTCCCATCCCCCACCCCTTTATCTTTCCTCTGATTGGTTTTTCACCTGGCACCTACCAGCCTTCTCCTTCCCACCCTCCTTCCACCTTCTTTATAGGGCCCCTGCCCCCTCCCTCTTCAGTCCTGACGAAGGGTCTTGGCTTAAAACGTTGACTGCTCGTTTCCACAGATGCTGCCCAACCTGCTGATTTCCTCCAGCGTGTGTACATGATGACTGCATTTAGCATTTCTGGATGAACAAGTCTGAATCCTCACAAATTCTCCACCATCACAGAAGGTAGTTTTTAGCCAATATAGTTCTTGATACCACCTGGACTAAAATGATTCAGTACACACATGTAGCAAAGACTATAGGGCAAAACATTATCCTTGCTACTGTAATGAAAACATGTTCCAGAACTAAACATGTCTCCAGAATAATTATAGCACTGGCATCTATCCAATAATCTGGATAATTGTCGAGTGTGACATGTTTACAAAAAGCAGGGGAATCCAGTCTAACCAATTCACATCCTGTCAATCAGCCACTTATCAAGCATTCTTTATTCACTAAAACCTGTTCACTATTACCCATCTCATAATCAGTAAGCAGATCTATTAGGTGTGGCTTCAGCATACATCTTCAGGCCCTAGCTAAGGGCTGATGTGGTTTCCAGAGATGAGGCAAGAGTGACTGTCCTTAAAATAAAGGGAGAATTTGCTGAGCCATGATTTGCAGAGGAAGATGAATGTTTATTGTTATAGCCCCAAGACATTACTAAAGGAGTTCCTCAGGGACAATTATCTTCAAATGCTCAATCAACAGAGATGATCACTGACATGATGATCAATTCCATTAGTGCCTCAAAACAAAATGAGGCAGTCCAAGCCTGCAAACAGCAAGAGCTCGCAAACTCATGAGTAACAAGTATCAGGTAACAATCACTTCCAACAAAACACAATCTAATCACCTATCCTTGACATTCAAGGTCATTACCAAAAAACTGAAGAAAACACCAGACATAATTAAGAATCCTTGACTGCCAATAGGCAGCTATGTATCTCAAATATAATAGATATCATTCTAAGAACTTTATGGATCTGTAAGACTCTTCCCTCTAAATCTTTAAGATTTCTATAGCTTTACCATGGCATGCAAAAGTTTGGGCACCCCGGTCAAAATTTCTGTTACTGTGAATAGTTAAGTGAGTAGAAGATGATCTGATCTCCAAAAGTCATAAAGTTAAAGATGAAACATTCTTTTCAACATTTTAAGCAAGATTAGTGATTATTTTTGTTTTGTACAGTTTTAGAGTGGGGAAAAAAGGAAAGGAGGACCATGCAAAAGTTTGGGCACCCCAAGAGATTTGAGCTCTCAGATAACTTATACCAAGGTCTCAGACCTTACATAGCTTGTTAGAGCTATGGCTTGTTCACAGTCATTGTTAGGAAAGGCCAGGTAATGCAAATTTCAAAGCTTTATAAATACCCTGACTCCTCAAACCTTGTCCCAACAATCAGCAGCCATGGGCTCCTCTAAGCAGCTGCCTAGTACTCTGAAAATTAAAATAAATGATGCCCACAAATCAGGAGAAGGCTATAAGACGACAGCAAAGCGTTTTCAGATAGCCGTTTCCTCAGTTCGTAATGTAACTAAGAAACGGCAGTTAACAGGAACAGTGGAGGTCAAGTTGAGGTCTGGAAGACCAAGAAAACTTTCCGAGAACTGCTCGTAGGATTGCTAGAAAGGGAAATCAAAACCCCCGTTTGACTACAAATAACTACTGTGCAGCGACACCTGCACAAATATGACCTTCATGGAAGAGTCATCAGAAGAAAACCTTTCCTGCGTCCTCACCACAAAATTCAGCGTCACAAGTTTGCAAAGGAACATCTAAACAAGATGCATTTTGGAAACAAGACCTGTGGACTGATGAAGTTAAAATAGAACTTTTTGGCTGCAATGAACAAAGGTATGTTTGGAGAAAAAAGGGTGCAGAATTTCATGAAAAGAACACCTCTCCAACTGTTAAGCACCGGGGTGGATCGATCATGCTTTGGACTTGTGTTGCAGCCAGTGGCACGGGGAACATTCCACCGGTAGAGGGAAGAATGAATTCAATTAAATACCAGCAAATTCTGGAAGCAAGCATCACATCGTCTGTACAAAAAGCTGAAGATAAAAAGAGGATGGCTTCTACAACAGGATAATGATCCTAAACACACCTCAAAATCCACAATGGACTACCTCAAGAGGCGCAAGCTGAAGGCTTTGCCATGGCCCTCAGTCCCCCGATCTAAACATCATCGAAAATCTGTGGATAGACCTGAAAAGAGCAGTGCATGCAAGACAGCCCAAGAATCTCACAGAACTAGAAGCCTTTTGCAAGGAAGAATGGGTGAAAATCCCCCAAACAAGAATTGAAAGACTCTTAGCTGGCTACAGAAAGCATTTACAAGCTATGATACTTGCCAAAGGGGGTGCTAGTAAGTATTGACCATGCAGGGTGCCCAAACTTTTGCTTCGGGCCCTTTCCCTTTTTTGTTATTTTGAAATTATAAAAGATGGAAATAAAAAAGTAATCTTGCTTAAAATATTAAAGAAATGTGTCATCTTTAACTTTATGCCTTTTGGAAATCAGGTCATCTTTTACTCACTTAGCTATTCAAAGTGTTATGATCCCAGCCCCCTCCTTCCTGAGAATCGCAAGATCGCTATTAATTCGGGTCTTGGACCCAGGAAATGAGAGAGAATCCTCAGAAAGACAACGCAACGGATTTTGACCATTGTTTCTTGGAGACACCTTTGTGGATTGCGACCCCTTGCTATGTGCCAGCTATCAGGGCTACGTGCACACTCTCAGGCAATGTGGGGTGGGGATTGTATCACCCCACCTTGATTGACATCTACAACTCTGCAAATCAAGATAAAAGAGGGGTGGCAGGAGGCAGTCCCCTAGCGACGCACCAGAAGGAGACACCATCGCTCATCGCTCCCGTGATAACGGGAAGCTATTCGGAAGCCACGTGTGGTTCGTTTCCCCTTTGCCTGGGGAACGGGTGGCTGATAACACCGAAAAGGACTTCGAACTGACAACGGGGAACCCACGTTCCCAATTCAACGGTTTGCGTCCAAAAGACTGGCAAGTTTATTTTCTCACCAAAAAATCTCTCTCTCTCCAACAAGTGAAACCCAGCGGTCCCCAAAAGGCTAAAAGCCTGCATGAACTTGAAAGACTCTTATATTTCCATCGGACAATATTTTTACCCCTAGACAAAACAATAGAGCTACTTCTTATTGATGATTATTACTATACCCGCGCTTTAGATTGAGTATTGACGACGTATATTATCTGAATGTTTGTATTAACCTTACTTTTGTGCCCCTTTATAAATAAAAACGTTTAAAAATAGTACCATTAGACTTCAACGGACCTCTCTATCTTTGTTGGTAAGTGACCCAGTTACGGGGTTCGTAACAGAAATTTTGACCAGGGGTGCCCAAACTTTTGCATGCCACTGTATTTAGCAGGAGAGAAGTGCATGCACAGATAAACCTTCTGAGCTACCAGTCAAACCAGTTCCCAGCAATGCACTCAAAATGCTGGAGGAACTCAGCAGGCCAGGCAGCATCTATGGAAGAGTCCTGCCGAAGGGTTTCAGCCCGAAACATCGACAATATTCTTTTCCATAGATGCTACCTGGCCTGCTGAGTTCCTCCAGCATTTTGTGTGTAGAACTGGAGAAAAAAAGCTGGAGGGGACTTGAAAGGTGGGGGAGGGGATAGAGAAACACAAGGTGAGGTGAGATCTGAAGGGGCATTACCAGAAGTTCGAGAAATCGATGTTCATATCATCAGGTTGGACTGCTACCAGGATAGAATATAAGGTGTTGTTCCTCCAACCTAAGTATGGCCTCATCACAACAGTAGGGGAGGCCATGGATAGACATATCAGAATGGGAATGAGAAGTGGAATTAAAATGGGTGGCTACTGGGAGATCTCACTTTTTCCAGCGGACAGAGCGTAGGTGCTCAGTGAAGGAGTCTTCCAATCTACATCGGGTCTCACTGATATGCAGGGGGCCACACCAGGAGCACCAGACACAGTACACGACCCAAAAAGACTCATAGGTGAAGTGTTGCCTCACCTGGAAGGACAGTTTGGGGCCTTGAAGGTAGTGAAGGTGTAGCACTTATTCTGCTTACAAAGACAAGTACCAGGAGGGAGATCAGTGGGGAGGGACGTTTCCACCTACATTATATTCCCTCCCTTAGGAAGCAGCCCATCAGCTTAGTCAAACTATTATCCAAGCTCAGAAGAACAGGGATTATAAAAAATACAAATTAATTACTAAAACATTTTTTAAAATTGCACAGAAAATATCAATGTTTTCCCATATATGGTCTGACAAATCAAGGGCAGCTTATCATGAATGGATTTTAAGTGTTCTTGTACATAAAACAAGAAATTATAAAGCAATTAATTAGGAAGGCAAATTAATGGTCACTATCAGAGATCCCCACCACCCAGGTCATGCTCTCTGCTTACTGCTGCCATCAGGTAAAAGGTACAAGAACCTCAGGAATCGCACCACCAGGTTCAAGAACAATTACAACCCTTCAACCATCAAACCTGAATAAAAGATAACCATACTCACTTATCCCTTCATTGAAAAGTTCTCACAACCAATGATCTTACTTTAAACTGGCTCTTTATCTCATTATTTAATGCTATTTATTTATATTTGCATTTGCACAGTTTGTTGTCTTCTACACTCTAGTTGATCTTTCATTGATCTTGTTATAGTTACGGTACTATTCTATAGATTTACTGAGTACGCCCACAAGAAAATGAACCTCAGGGTTGTATATGGTGACATACATGTACCTTGATAATAAAACTTACTTTGAACAAGGGCAATAAAATACAGAAGTAATGAAGTCATTCTGCAATGACAGAGCATTGACACGATCATACCCAAGGTACTGTCTACAACTTGGTCTCCTATCCAAAAAATTAATGCATGTTTGAAGGAGTTCGGAGAAATTTACCATTGATTCCTGCAACAAAACGGCTGTCTAAGGTGCAAAGGACAGTAGATTGGGTCTATGCTCATTGGAGTTTAGAAGAATGAAGGACGAATTTCTTCTCTCACTCTAGAATCTCTGGAATCTATACAGCAAGGGATGAATTATTGAAATATATTCAAAGGCTGAGACAAAAAGATTTTTGGACTATAGAGGAGACAAGTTATATGGGCAACTGGTGAAGGAGAAGATTTGAGCTGGTATCAGATTACTATGATTTTATTCAATGGTGGTGTAAGCTTTAGGTATGTTCTATTCCTGTTCCTAATTCTTATCAATGCCCTATTTGATATTTTATACCTGTCTCTTTAATGCTTACCATTTGAGATCTAATATTGCAGGCATTTCAATCCTCTGTACCTCTGTTAATGGAGAATAAAGCTGTTTCTGTTGAAAGCAGTATAGGTAAAGGCGCCCCTGCCGGAGCTGGGGCTCATTAATTTCTGAGTCTCCTGAACCCTGAAAGGTCAAAGTTACAAAGAAAATTTGTTAAAACTTTAATAAGACAATATAAGACATCTAAATTCAAGACATCTCTCTGTTGTAAAATTGTTTGAGAGTTCTTTGAACCATGAAATGAATCAGTTAAATCTGATCCTATCCTCTATCTCTATAGAATCATTGTGCAAGTTATCAATGGGTAGCAATGAAACAATGCAATTTTATTATACTCCACAGGCCAGTTCTCAGGATAATTGTAGTAACCCTACTGCAGACTAGAAAGATCACCAGAGGCTCAGATTGAATCACTGACCTTCTAAGTCTGCACTATTATCTGTTACTCCCATTTGAATCATTAGAAACCTGAAATCCACTGCAACCTTCAAGACAGGCAAGGCCACAACATTCCTAAAAATAACCAAAGTGAGACTAATATGCAAGAACAAATGTCCCTTCCTGTAAATAGCACTGTACCTTCTCCTCGGGATTCTTTAATTGATAAGTACCACAGGTTAGTACATTATGAAACTTGTCAATAGGGCACCACTCCACAGCATCTGCACTATACTCTGTGTCCACCACCTGCAGGGTTCGAGATATACATCGAGTCTCCATGTCAATCACTCATTGCAGGGCCCAGATTTTTTTTTAAACTGCATCAAAAATCTGAAAAAGAGAAAAATTACATTTGATTTTCTATCAGAAAACCAACATAAAATATTAATGCTCCCATCTGTGAATAACAAGTGGTATAAAGGGAATGCACATCAAATACACACTTTTAGTTTGACACATTACATAGTAGTTGTAGCACAAAACCAGGTTAATGAGCCAAACTGATCCATGCTCCACAAGTCTCATCCTTTATCTAAAACCATCAACTCAGCCTATTTCCTTATCAGCTTAAATGGATGAAACAACTTAGTTCAATGATAGAGCAAGTGCTCTCCAAATTTTACTATATAGACTATCTGCTGCCCAAGCTGGAAATGGATACTTATATACACTGGTATTATTGTGAATAAATGTTAAATCCTGGGGAACAACAGATTACTCAAACTAATGCAAACACGTAAAGCTTTAATTTTCCAAATGGCACTAATATTCTGCATTATACACCTAAGCAGCTCAAGACAAAATGCTTACAAAAGCCCTTGGCAAGCACACATTTATGCAAGCATTTTCCTTTTGTTTTACAGCCATGAAAACTGAATCTAAATTTTGTATATATAAATTAGATAAATTTACCTTCAGAGTCTTTTATTCTGAAAACTAAGTGAAAGGCATTCATTCACATTTCAGCACCATGTAATCAGGATAACCAAAGCATCTTTAGATGAAAACTCAAGCTCTCACTAATCCCTTCCAACAATGTACTTTTCATTGTCTCCTCATACAACAAGTGATATCCTACCCAATACATTAACATTGAAGTTTGATTTCCAAAACGTGATTTTGCTCCAGAAGTGGTATTGCGGGTCATTGAAGCCCTTAGATGTGAAGTTCCCAATAGACTACGGTAATCTAGTTTTCAGCACAATTCTCCTAAAAGAAGTGATGCCTCAAAAGGACAGCATCACATCATTAAGGACCCTCATCACCCAGGACATGCCCTGTTCTCAAGTTACCATCAGAAAGGAGGTACAAAGCCTCAGGGATTTTTTTTTCTGTTCTTATGTATTGCATTGTACTGCTGCCGTGAGGACAACAAATTTCACAATATATGCCGGAGATATTAAACCTGATTCTGAAATTAACCAAATCAAAGTAAAAAGAAACCCAAGCACAAATAGTTCCTCACCTTTTTCACTAATTTAAAATCAAGCACACATCTTGATACACAACCAGAACAAATCAATCGCCATGGTGAGATTCACTACATTCATCCGTATCCATTAAATTCAACCTTCAAACAGTCTCAAAATTAAACTTAAAATAAATGCACATTAATTGGCAATTGGCATAAAATTAGCATTTTACTTCATTTGCTATTAAAATAAAACTGTAGTATTTCCATAATGTTAATAAAGATTGAACACATTTACAGCAATTTCAACATAGGAAAACGTCTCAACTTTTTCACAAAAAAATTATACTCCTGTACTTCCATAAATTAATGATTTTCTGGAAACCATTCCTGCAGAAAATATTTTGAAGTAATTAAGGCTGGCAAGATTAGATGTGAGGAACATACTACATTCAATGGTCACTTTATTAGGTACATTCATTAATGCAAACATGTTATCAGCCAATCATGTGTCAGCAACTCAATCCATAAAACCATACAGATATGGTCAAGAGTTTCAGTTGTTGTTCAAGCCAAACATCAGAAATGGGGAAGAAATATGTTCTAAGCAACTGATTGAAGAATGATTGTTGATGCCATATGGGGTGCTTTGGGTCATCTCAGAAATTGTCGACCTCCTGGGATTTTCAAGCACAACAATTTTTAAGAGTTTACAGAGAATGGTGCGATAAACAAGATCAACCCCAGGTGAGAGTAAGCGTTCAGCACAGACTAGAAGGGCCGAGATGGCCTGTTTCTATGCTGTAATTGTTATATGTTATATGGTTAACCAGTGAGTGGCAGTTCTGTGAATGAACACCACTTGTTAATTGGAGAGGTCAGAGGATAATGGTCAGATGGGTTCAAACAGACAGGAAGGCAACAGCAACTCAAATAACTACACGTTACAAAAGTGATGTGCAGAAAAAACACTTCTGAACTCCATTGACAAACCTTGAAATGGATAGGCTACAGCAGTAGAAGACCACACCAGGTTCAACTCCTGTAACTAATAATGTGGCCGGTGAGTGTATATATAAAATGGTACCGCTCCACAATATATGCAAAGTGCAGTAGCTTTCCATAGTAATCTTTCAGTTTACTGTAAAAAATATTTTCCACATATATAATTATTCAAAAGTTTTTCCATGTATTGTCTCTAACTCCAGAGCAGTGAAACACTAATTTAGAGGTTATATGATTATACACACTGTACAAAGTTAACTTTACAGTAGGAATTTAGTGCATATAAGACTGTATATTTATATTTGTTGGTCTTTTAAAAATATACTTTGCTGTCTCTCTCATTTCCAACTTTCAACCTCTGTTTTTGGGCAGCAGCTCAAGGGGGTGGCTCACAACCAACTTCTGAAGGCCAGTGGGCATCAAATGTTTGGCATGGTGTTATATTTATAAAAAAGAAAATACTTGCTCTAATAGGGAATCCAAGGCTAAGTATAAACTAGAAATTAGAGGCAAAGGATTTGGGGACAATGTCAGAAACCAAAGAAAACTAGAACATTAGAACTTATAAAAACACAAAATGCTGGCAGAACTCAGCAGGCCAGACGGCATCTATGGGAGGAGGTAGTGACGATGTTTCGGGCCGAATCCCTTCATCAGGATCCTGACGAAGGGTTTCGGCCCAAAACGTCGTCACTACCTCCTCCCATGGATGCCGTCTGGCCTGCTGAGTTCTGCCAGCATTTTGTGCTTTTATTTATTTCCAGCATCTGCAGATTCACTCGAGTTACATTAGAACTTATATCTACCAAAAGCTGCAGAGGATATGTCAAATGAAAATTTAATAACTAAGACTGCTGTACTTAAATTGGACTAGAGTAAAGGATATAGACTAACAGTGGGCAAAAGGAGTCAGGATACTAGTTAGCTACTGAATAGCAAAATAATCTTAAGAGACTGACTGCTTATTACACCAACTCATACTGTATGTACATACATTTTAAATTTCACAGAAAAAAAATCAGAAAATGACAGGCTTTCCATTCTGAACAAGCAACTCCTTCAGCTGCAATGACATACATTAATTTTCATCCACATCTGTTGATTTTTTTCCTTCTAAAAATAAACAACTGCATCTGTCCCATCCAGAGATCTTTATCCAATACAGAGCCGATGAAAACTCCACGGCAGTCACAAACTGAAATCCCAAAAGCTTTGGGGGGAAATGATTTTGTTTAAAAAGTACAGCAGCATCTAACTCAGTTGTGACACTAACTGTAACTAACTGCACGTGGTCATATCCTTCTATTACTTAACACACCACTGAGTCTAAATATGCCACTGTGCAATAGGACATCCTAACCAACAAACATTAGATAGTCAGGATGCACAACCACCCCTACTTTCCCATCATCCTCAACACAGATTGTGTGCTGAGCCCATTGGGGTACACTCTGCTCACACCATTACTGCACAGCCAAATACCTGAGTAATCACATTGTCAAATTCACCGATGACACAAGTGCTGGGGCTGATCACCAACAACGATGAGACAACCTACAGAGAAGAAGCGGAAGAGCTCGAGGCCTGGTGCCAGGCAAATAACATCTTCCTCAATGTCAACAAGACAAAGGAAATGTTTATTGACTTTCAGAGAAATTGCACCACTCACATCCCCCTTTACATTGGTGGCAGAGCAGTGGAAACTATGAGTACTTTCAAACTCCTGGGAGTGCACACCTCACACAACCTCCCATGGTCCCAGAACACATCTTACACAATCAGGAAAGCTCATCAACATCTCTATTTTCTGAGGATGCAAAAGAGAACTGGATTATGCGCATCTATACTGCAGATGCACAGTAGAGAGCATTCTACTTTATGCTGTGTCACCGCATGGTACAAAATCTGCACTGTGGCGGACTAGAAGGCTTTACAACAGGTAGTCAAAACCGTCCAACACATCACCAGCATCAGCCTACCTGCCATCAAGGATATGTATAGAGAAAGATGCCAGTAACACCATGAAATATCCTACCCATTCTGCTCATGGGCTGTTCATTTCTATAAGGCTATGCTGCATCCACGCCAGGACCACCAAAATTCAAAGTAAAATTTATCAGAGTACACACGTCACCACATACAACCCTGAGATTCTATTTCTGCAGCATGCTTAGCAAATCTATACAGAACAGCAATTGTAAACAAACTGTGTAAATGTAGATATAAATAGCAATAAATAACAAACATAAAATAACAATATAACAAAGTCCTTATATGAGTGTAGCTATCAATTTTTGTACAAGAGCCTGATGATTGAGGGGTAGTAACTGTTCTTGAACCTGGTGATGCGAGTCCTGAGGCACCTGTACCTTCTACCTGATGGCAGCAGTGAGAAAATAACATGGCCTGGGTGGTGAGGATCTTTGATGATGGATGCTGCTTTTCTATGGCAACATTTCATGTAGATATGCTCAATGGTTGGAATGGTTTTACCCTTGGTGTGTTGGGCCAAATCCACTACCTTTTGTAGGATTTTCTGCTCAAAAGGCATTGCTGTTCCCGTACCAGGCCATAATACAGGCTCAAAAACAGTCACCTTCTGCAATCAGTAAAGTTGATCAACAATTCCACCCACTAAACCACCCCTCCACCACCACTATTTTAACATTTTCTGTCTTATATACTCCTGTTGCTAGCATCAATTTATGGACATACAATCAATCTTGTGCATTTATATCGTGTTCTTCATCTTTTTTTGTGTGTGCTGCATCAGATCAAGAGTAACAATATTTTTGTTCTCCTTTACACTTGTGTACTGGAAATGGCATTAAACAATTTTGAGTTCCTTGCCTGTTCAGATGTTTGTCTAAATGCCACTTAAACATTGCTATCGTGTCCGCTTCTACATCTCCCTAGCACCTACCACTGTGTAAAAAATGTAGTTTGTACATCTTCTTTAAACTTTCCCCTTCTCATGTCCTTGAGTGCTTGACTTATCACCCTGGAGAAAAGACTGGCTAACCTATCTAACCATCCTTTGAACTTTATATATTTACACCAGGATATCCCTTTGGCTCTGATACTCTAGATAAAACAGTACAAGTTTTATCAATAACAAATACATTCCAATCCAGCCCACATTCTGGTGAACCTCTTTTACACCGTCCTCAAAGTAATGCATGCTCAAGTATGCTATCTCAAGTGTGGCAACCAGAAATACTCCATACAATATTCCAAATGTGGCTCAACCCATGTTTTATACAACTGCAATGAGAGCAAGCATTCCATACACTTTCTTTACCAATTGTTATCCATTTGTGCAGACACTTTCAGGAAGCCTACAATCCCTCTGTATATCAGTGCTCCTAAGAGTCCTGCCATTTACTGTAGACTTTGCTCTTCCATTTTCACCTCACACTTATCTGGATTAAGCTCCATCTGGCCTTTTCCCATGCAGTCCTTCCAGATGAAGCATTTACCTCCTACAAACTTGTTTACTGCATTCAGTGCTCTTGATGTGACCTCCTCTAGGTTGGCAAGACAAAGCACGGGCTAAGTAATCGCTTTGCACTAGCTTTAGCATCTTGTAGCCAACTCATACAGACAATAATCATATCAGATTTTACTCTCATTTTCATCAGGCCAGAGTGTTAACTTGTCTTAGAGTCAGGTGACGAAGATCAGCTGAAGTATCCACTACTGAACACTATCCAGGGTATGGAAACATCAAAGAAGTATACAACAGATCTCTGCTGAAATGAACTACATTAACTCCAGCATGAGAAAACATCCCCTAGATAAAATAGTTATTCAAGAAAGAATTAAAACAAGAAAAGCTCAATATGACACGCATTCCGCTCTACAACACAAACAGGAACGACTTTAAACACTGGCACGCTATCTATGCAAAAACCACATCATAGAGATTGCTAAGATTGCTGCATAAGTAATTCAAAATCTTTACAGCATTGTGGTTAAATTACAGGACTTGTAATTTAGGAAAGTACACTTTAAATTTAAACAAATAAAATGCTGTTAGCAGTTGTGATCATGAAACCACCAAATTTGTCACAAAAAAATTCACTGGATTCCCCAATTTTCCTTTTTTTTAAAAAAAAACATAAGACCACCCACACTTGCATGTTTTATTTATTAAATACCTTCTATGTTAAATAGTGCCTCTTCCAACTTATCTTCATGGACAGGTCAAAGCATTGTTTTCCATGATATGGGACTCATGTCCAACACAGAACCTTGGCTCACTGAACATCTTCCATTAAGCAAGGACAGAATTCATTTATGATATTTGCCAGTTCTGTTTACTTTCTTTGAAGGTGGCCAAAGCTGGGTCAAAGAGGAAGGACTCCATCATATAATGCATCCTATAGTATAACCCTTCTAGATGCCGGGTTCCTACCCAGTCTGGGCCATGTGAAGTTCAAGACCCATGACAACGTTGTTTATACCAAAGTAGCCATTAAGCCACAATTCAAAGACCTCAAGGCTGGGCATGAAATACTGTCCTTGCCAAATCCTACCATAACATATCCAAGCAACAAAAAGACCATGGAGCAACAAACAACCTGATGAGGGAAATCAGCATCCAAGGGGTGAGGGAGGCAAGGGAAAGTGGGGCAAATTGTTACCTTTGAGTCAAAGACTTACATCAGGACTATCCAGCAAATATTCAGGGTGCTCAAATATTCAATCGGCTTCAGCAGATTCTTGAACACAAAATATGCAGATTATGGAAATCAAGAGGAACAAACACAAAATGCTAGAGGAGCTCAGATCAGGATGCGCTCTGGTATTTTGTGTTTGTTCCTCCAGCAGATTGTTTCTTGCTCCAGATGCCAGCTTCTGCAATCTAGTCTCATATACTGAACCATGCTTTGCCTTTTAAGTACTGACACATTAAAGGTTGCATTAAGACAGCTGCTCTCTCACAAAGTGAAACAAAACTGCCTTACCTCCAGATAAGAGCAATTGGCCAGAAGGTGACTAATTTGGCAGGGGGATAGGAAGCCGAATGATAGGGCTGAGAATAGGGCAGTTGGTTTACAAACAGATGCAGTGTGTAGTGAGACTGTGAAAATGGACAGGCAGTTGACAGGGCAAAACTGCAGTCAAATGGAATGAGCTAAGTGGGGCACAGGGGCAAAATTGAAAAGGGTGAATAATACAGGACTGAGGGTGTTATATTTGAATGCACACAGTAGACAGAATAAGATTGATGACCTGGTAGTGTAATTAAAGATCGGCAGGTACAAGGTTGTGTATCACTAGAGTCATGACTGAAAGAAGATTATAATTGTGAGCTTAACATCCAAGGATACACCTTGCATCGAAAGGACAGGCAGGTAGGCAGAAGGGGTGGGGTGGCCCTGTTGGTAAAAAATGAAATTAAATCCTTAGGTGGCATAGATCAGAAGACACAGAATCCCTGCTGGAAGAATTTAGAAAATGCAAGGGTAAAATAACCCTGATGGGAGTTATATACAGGCCTCCTAATAGTAGACAAGATTTGGGGTGCAAATTACAACGCAAGATAGAAATGGCACGTAAAAAGGGCAATGTTATGATAGTTATGAAGGATTTCAATATGCAGGTAGATTGGGAAAAATCAGGTTGGAGCTGGATCCCAAGGGAGAGGAATTAATAGAATCCCTACAATAAGGCTTTTAACAGCAACTTGAAGTTAAGCCTACTAAAAGAAAGGCAATTCTCAATTGGGTGTTGTGTAATGAACCAAATTTGATTAGAGAGCTTAAGGTAAATGAACCTTTAGGAGGCAACGATCATAGTAAGATGGGATTCACCCTGCAGTTTGAGAGGGAGAAGTTAAAGTCAGGTGTATCAGCATTACAGTGGAGTAAAGGGAATTACACAGGCATGAGAGGGGAAATGGCCTAAGTTGATTGGAAGGGGACACTAGCAGAGATTATGGCAGAACAGCGCTGGCTGGAGTTTCTGGGGCAAATTGGAAGGCACGGGACAGATACATCCCAAAGATGTAGTGGTATTCGAATGGGAGAATGGGGCACCATAGCTGAAATTGAAGACAACAAAAAGATTTTTTTTTAAAAGAGGGCAGATAATATAGCAAAAATGAGTGGGAAATTAGAGGATGGGAAGCTTTTAAAAATGAACAGAAGACAACTAAAAAAGCCATAAGGAAAGAAATGATGAAATATGAAGGCAAGCTAGTCAGAAGAAGATGCCAAAGGTTTTTTTCAAGATGTACTGTATAAAGAGTAAAAGAGAGGTGAGAGTGGATATTGAACTGCTGGAAAATGATACTGGAGAGGTAGCTATGGGGGACAGAAAAATGGGACACAAACTAAATAAGTATCTTGCGTCAGTCTTTACTATGGAAGACTGTAGCAGTTTGGCAGGAATTCAAGAGTGTCAGGAGGGAGAAGTGAGTTAACTGCTATTACTAAGGAGTAAGTGTTTCAGAAGCTAAAAGGTCTGATGGTAGATAACTGACATGGACAAGATGGACTATATCCTAGGGTTCTGAAGGAGGCAGCTGAAGAGATTGTGGATGTATTAGTAATGACCTTTCAAGAATCATGAGATTCTGGAATGGTTGTGTAAGATGGGAAAATTGCAAATGTTATTCCACTCTTTAAGGGAGAGGGAGAAGAAAGGAAATTATAAGCCTGTTAGCCTGACTTCAGTGGTTGGGAATATGTTGGAATCCATTGTTAAGCATGAGGTTTCAGTGTACTTGCAGACACATAATAAAATAGGCCAAAGTCAGTATAGTGTCCTACAGGGGAATTCCAAATCTGTTGGAATTATTTGAGGAAATAACAGGCAGGAAAGACAAAGGAGAGTGACTGGAAGTTGTTTACTTGGATTTGTAGAAGGCCTTTGCCAAACTACCACACACAAGGCTGCTGAACAAGAGACCATGGCATTACAGGAAAGATGTACTAACATGGATACATTGGCTGACTGGCAGGAGGCAAAGAATGGGAATAAATGGCACCTTTTGTGGTTGGTTGCCAGTAACTAGTGAACCCCGGGGGGGGGGGGGGGGGGGGGAGGAGTTATGACCATTTCTTTTCACATTTTATACGTCAATGATTTGGATGACAGAATTAATGGCTTCGTGAACGATAGAAAGATAGGTGGAGGGCCAGGTAATGTTGAGGAAGCAGGGAGTCTGCAGAAGGATTTGAACAGATTAGGAGAATGAACAAAGTGGCAGATGGAATATAGTGTAGGGAAGTGTACGGCCATGCACTTTGGTGGAATGAATAAAGGCAGAGACAATTTTCTGAACCAGGAGAAAGTTCAAAAATTGAAGGTGCAAAGGGACCTAGGAGTCTTCGTACAGGATTCCCTCAAGGTTTACTTACAGGTTAGATTGGTGGTAAGGAAGGCAAATGCAATGTTAGCATTGATTTTGAGTAGACTAGAATACAAGAGCAAGGATGTAATATGGAGGCCTTTAAGGCTTGGTCAGACTGCACTTGGGAACTTTGGGTTCCTTATTGAAGGAAATATGTACTGGCATTGAAGGCCCAGAGGAGGTTCACGAGAATGATCCCAGGAATGAACGGGTGAACATATGAAGAGCTCTGGGCCTGTAATTACTGGAGTTTAGAAAGGTCTGGATAGAGTGGATGTAGGATAGATGTTTCCTATAGTAGGTGAATCTAGGCCCAAAGGGCACAGCCCCAGAATCAAGGGACGTCCATTTAGAACGAGATGAGGAAAAATTTCTTTAGACAGAGGGTCTACGGAATTTATTGCCACCGACGCCTGTGGAGGAAAAGTCACTGGGTGTACTTAAAGCAGAAGTTTATAGTTTCTTCACTAGTCAGGCACTGAAGGTCCCAGGTAGAAGGTAGGAGAATGGAATTGAGAGGGATAATAAGTCTGCCATGATAGAATGGCAGAACAGACACAATGGACCGAATGGCCTAATTCTGTTCCTATGTCTTATGGTCTAAACTGGATACCACACATAATTGCTGAGCTAGTTAAATCATATTCCTAGAAGATTCCTGCCTCCAATATTTCAGAACCAGTAGTCATCCAACACAATGTTAACAAAAATGAAATCAATTTGTAACTTTATCGTATTTAGAGATACAGCACAGTACAGCCCTTCCAGCCCTACAAACTGCCCTGCCCAGCAACCCACCTATTTAATACTACTCTAATCACAGAACAATTTACAATGACTAATTAACTTTCTAACCTTAATATTCAAAGTTCAGTAAATTTATCAAAGTGCATATGTCACCATATACAAACCTGAGATTACTTTTCTTGCAAGCAAAATCAACAAATCCATAGTAGAATAACCATAATAGAATCAACGAAAGACCACACCAACTTGGGTGTTCAACCAGTGGGCAAAAGACAACTGTGCATATTAAAAAAAGAAAAATAAATAAGCAAAAAATATCAAGAAGGTAAGATGAACAGTGCTTGAAAGTGAGTCCATAGGTTGTGAGAACATTTTAGAGATGGGGCAAGTGAAGCTATCACATCTGGTTCATGCGCCTGATGGATATGGGGTAATAACTGTTCCTGAACCTGGTGGCGAGAGTCCTGAGGCTCCTGTGCCTTCTTCCAGATGGCAGCAGTGAGAAGAAAGCATGGCCTGGAGAATACCAACGTATTTGGACTGTGTGAGAAACCAGGAGGAAATCCACAGTCACGGGAAAAACATACGAACACCTGAACTGAACACCGATCTCAGGAACGTGCCAGGCTGTAATACCATCGCCTTAACCGCTGCGCTACCGAATTGCCCTAATGATTCGCTCCGCCTCGAACCACCACCACCCCTTGGGCTTCCAGCTGGAAATTATTATGCTTTTTTTAACTGCTAGATATTCCAAAGCAATCCTGCAGGATCAGAGTTTTTCCCCAACCTATTTATTTTGGCTTCTGTCCTCCCCTCTCCCTTGTCACTCCTGCTGAAAGGTCTTGGCACGAAACACTGATTGCTCATTTCCCTCTGTAAATACTGCTTGACCCGAGTATTTTGTGTGCGTGCGTGTGTGTGTTAATCTAGATATACAACATCTGCAGCTATCTTTTGTGTGTCAGGACTGGAGTCCCTCCTGGCCCCGCCATTCACCTCCCGGGTACGGGCGCCTGCGCGCACTCAACCACCCGCCTCCGCCGCCGCTGGCGGCGCGCACAGCCCCCGCACGCGGCTCCCCCTCGCGCCGCTCGGCACTCACCCGCTCGCCAACTGGCTCGCGCACCACCTTCCTCCACGAGCTCCACGCTGTCTTCCGGCAGAGCAGCCCTGCGCCCGCGCTCCGCCAGTGATTGGCGGCCGTGCTAGCCAATTACAACAACTGATGAGGTGGCCCGCCTCGTGATGATGTCGGTTCGTGACAGACGAGGGTAGTGGTCACTTGATGCGGGGGTGCGTGGCTTTTGCTTCCATTAGCGAGACGTAGTCTTGCACAATCAATAAGTCATTAAACTTAAAGTGACGGAATTGTTACGACACTAAACTAGCTGGAATTCTGCCCATCCTGTAGATTTCAAAGTTAAATATTTGAAATAGTACAAAGTTGAAAATAATAGGACAAAGTCGTGAAAATATGCAGAGGCTAGAAATCCCAGCAACATACACAAAATGCTGGAGGATTGTGTGTGTGTGTTGCCAGAAATAGTCAGTAGGTCGAGCAGAGTCAATAGAGGGAGAGGCAATTCATGATTTAGGGCAACTTCCTTTCATTGGGATAGGAGACGTTACTCAACAGAGATGTTCTAAACTGCAAAGGGAGAGACCAAGAGAAGAAAGGGGTTACGAATGGTGGCGTGAGGTGAGAAGGGTTACTAAACGCAGGACTTGAGAAGAAACAGTGAGGCATGGGCTGGGAGCGTTTGAGAGGAGGGGAAAGACAGAGTAATATCTCAGTGCTCCAGACAGAAGTACAGTACTCAAATGTGACACCACAGGGCAGCAGGTAGGTAGGTGATTAGAGGCTATTATCTTTTCTAGACGTTAGAATCAGATAAAGCAGAAGACTCTTGAGTATGAGGTTATCAGATCTAAGCTGCAGAAAAATATTCTGGGCATGTGATGTTTTGCAGCTGCCAGGATGTGAGGTAGTATGAGCACTGAGTTCAGTAGGTAAACTAAATTGGAATAAGTGCAAGTAAATCTCTGCTTCAGCTGACACAAACCAGAATTCAAGATGCAAGGATGATCCTTCATTAGCTGTTTGATCTTTGGCCTACTGGTGAAGCTGATCGTGAGTTTAAGGAGCAGCATTATCTTGACCTTGTTTTCTGCAATTCCAGATCACCAGCCTTTCTTCCATGTGTGTCAGAAAGGGACAGTTCTGATGAAAGGTCATTAACTTAGTTCTGCTCTCAACACAAATGCAACTAAATCCAAATTTAAATTCCACAGCTCTCATTGTGGGATCACAATTTTGCTCTCTGGATTTAATCTAGGATCTCCACCAATTTAACCATAAAACCATGAAATCAGAAGACATAGGTGTAGAATTAGGATATTTGATCAACCAAGTTTACTCCACCATTCCATCATGGCTGATATATTATTCCTCTCAAGCTCAATCTCCTACCTTCTGCCCATAACCTTTGACGTCCTTACAAATCAATAACCTATTAACCCCCACTTTAAATATACCCAATGATTTGGCTTTCACAGCTACATGTGGCAATAAATACCACAGATTCAACACCCCTTGGCAAAAGAAATACCTCACCTCCCTTCTAAAGAGCTATCTTTGTATTTAGAAGCTGTACCCTCTGGTCCTAGATTCCTCCACTAGCGAAAACATGTGCTCCACATCCACTCTATCTATGTCTTTCAATACTATATTTGATAAGTTTCAATGAGATCCCCCTTCATTGTTCTAAACTCCAGAGAGTACAGGTCCTGAGCCATCAAACGTTCTTCATACGTTAACCCTTTCATTCCTGAGATCTTTCTCATGAACCTTCTCTGGACCTTCTGCAATGCCAGCACATCCTTTCTTAGATAAAGGATCAAAAACTGCTCAAAATATTCCAAATATGGTCTGACCAATGCCTTATAAAGAATCAAAATTACATCCTTGCTTTTATACTCTCTAAATGAATGCTAACATTGTATTTTCTTTCCTTACTACTGACTCAACCTGCAAGTCAACCCTTGGGAAATCCTGCACAAGGACTCCCAAGTCCCTTTGCATCTCTGATTTCTGAATTTGTTTCCCATTTTAAAAATAGTCTACACCTTTATTTCTACAAAATGCCTAACCTTCCACTTCCCAACACTGTATTCCATTTGCCTCTTCTTTGTTCATTCTTCAAAATCTACCCAAGTCCTTCTGCAGACACCCACAGACATTCCTTATAAGCTCATTAGTTCTCTCAGTTATCTCAACTGTACTTCCTCACACCTCATCTTGTGTAATAATCCCATTCCATTCTTACTATCCTGTTATTATATCTACTCTGATGATGGGTTTCTCCCTACAAACATTTCCTTTATTCTTAACCATGGCTTTCCTTCCACCATAGTTGATGTAGTCCTTGACCACATCTCACCTATTTTCTGCACATTGACTCTCAGCATTTCTCTCCCTGGGTACGGATCCCCCATTTTTCACCATTTGCCTACCAGCTTCTGGATTCAACAACTACAATTTTCATCACCTTCAAAGAGACATCACAAGGCATCTTCAAAGTTCAAAGTAAATACATACATGTCACCGAATACAACCCTGAGATTTGTTTTCTTGCAGGCATACTCAGTAAATCCAAGAACCATAATAGAATCAATGAAAGACTGCGCCCAACAGGATGGACAAGCAACCTATGTTCAAACGACAACAAATTGTGCAAATATAAAAGGAAAAAAAGAATAAATAAGAAATATGGAAAACATAAGATGAAGAGTCTTTGAAAGTGAGTAAATAGTTCAGTGATGGTGTGAATTAAGTTATCCCATTGGTTCAAGAGGGCCAATAATTGTTCCTGAACCTGGTGGTCTAAGTATTGGGGCTTCGATACATTCCAGATTGCAGCATTGAGGAGAAAGCATGACCTGGGTGGTGGCGTTTCCTGATGAAGATGCTGCTTTCCTATGACAGCATTCCATGTAGATGTGCTCAGTTGGGGGGAGGGCTTTACTCACGAAGGACTGGGCTGCATCCACTACTTTTAGTAGGATTTTCCAGTCATGGGCATTGGTTTTTCCATACCAGGGCTGCAATGCAGCCAGTCAATATACTCTCCACCAGATATCTATAGAAGTTTGTCAAAGTATTAGATGTCATCCTGAATCTTCTAAGGTAGAGACACTGGTGTGCTTTCTTCATAATTTCACATGTGCTGGGCCTGGAACAGGCCTCTGAAATAATACTGAGGAATTTAAAGTTGCTGGCCCTCTCCACCTTTGATTTCCCCAATGAGGACTGGCTCATGGACCTCTAGTTTCCTGCTCCTGCAGGCAATAATCAGCTTTTTGGCCTTGCTGATATTGAGTGAGAGGTTTTTGTTGTGGCAACACTCAGCCAGATTCTCAGTCTCCCTCCTATATACTGATTCTTCACCACCTTTGATTCTCTATTTCCACAAAGAAATCGTATACTTGCTGCACTTTTCCAAACTAACACAGGAGTTGGAGTATCTGATCCTTTACCTTGAACGTTCTGTCTAAGCAGGTATCCAAATGATCCTTTCAGCTGAAAGTTTTTCACAAGCACTTGCCTATCTAGTGAACTGATTTCGGGGACCATCACATGGTCTCCTCTACATTGGAGAAACCAAATTAAATGATTCCTTTGTGGAGCACCTTCTATCAGACTGTGGATATGCCAAACACATTGATGCAATCAGAAGGAAGGCATGTCAGCATTTATATACCGGTACTTCCTTAACAGTTTTATCAGATTTGTTATGTCACTACAGATCTACCGTTCAAGAGCAATCTGACTGATTGCATCACTGCCTGGTATGAAAGCTGTAATGCACAGGACTGACAAAGGCTGTAGACAGCCAACTCTATCAGGTAGGAGGTACAAAATCCTCAAGTGTCACATCATCAGGCTCAGGAATAATTATTAACCTACAACCATCAGGTTCCTGAGCTGACATGGATAACTTCAATCGCCACTACTCCGAAATGATTCCACAAACTCCAGATTCATTTTCAAGGACTCTTTACAACCTGGACTATTCCTCTTCCCACCCTGTCTCTTGCAAAAATGCTATCCCCTTCTCACAATTCCTCCGTCTCCACCACATCTGCTCTCAGGATGAGGCTTTTCATTCCAGGACGAAGGAGATGTCTTCCTTTTTTAAACTAAGGGGCTTCCCTTCTTCCACCATCAACTCTGCTCTCAAATGCATCTCTCCCATTTCCTGCACATCTGCCCTCACCCCATCCACCCGCCACCCCACTCGGGATAGGGTTCCCCTTGTCCTCACCTACCACCCCACCAGCCTCCAGGTCCAACATATAATTCTCCATAACTTCCTCCACCTCCAATGGGATCCCACTACAAAGCACATCTTTCCCTCCCCCACTCTTCCTGCTTTCCGCAAGGATCGCTCCCTACGCAACTCCTTTGTCCACTCGTACCCCCCCATCCCTTCCCACCGATCTCCCTCCTGGCACTTATCCTTGTAAACAGAACAAGTGCTACACCTGCCCTTACACTTCCTCCCTCACCACCATTCAGGGCCCCAGACAGTCCTTCCACGTGAGGCGACACTTCACCTGTGAGTCGGCTGGTGTGGTATACTGCATCCGGTGCTCCCGGTGTGGCCTTTTATATATTGGTGAGACCCGACGCAGACTGGGAGACCGTTTCGCTGAACACCTACGCTCTGTCCGCCAGAGAAAGCAGGATCTCCCAGTGGCCACACATTTTAATTCCACATCCCATTCCCATTCTGATATGTCTATCCGTGGTCTCCTCTACTGTCAAGATGAAGCCACACTCAGGTTGCAGGAACAACACCTTATATACCAGCTGGGTAGCCTCCAACCTGATGGCATGTACATTGACTTCTCTAACTTTCGTTAATGCCCCTCCTCCCCTTCTTACCCCATTCCTGACATATTTAATTGTTTATTTTTTTCTCTCTGCCCATCACTCTGCCTGCTCTCCATCTCCCTCTAGTGCTCCCCTCCCCCTTTCTTTCTCCCTAGGCCTCCCGTCCCATGATCCAGCTCTGTATCACTTTTGCCAATCACCTTTCCAGCTCTTAGCTTCTCCCCACCCCCTCCGGTCTTCTCCTATCATTTTGCATTTCCCCCTCCCCCTCCTACTTCCAAATCTTTTAGTATCTTTCCTTTCAGTTATTCCTGACAAAGGGTCTCGGCCCGAAACGTTGACAGTGCTTCTCCCTATAGATGCTGCCTGGCCTGCTGTGTTCCACCAGCATTTTGTGTTTGTTGTTTGAATTTCCAGCATCTGCAGATTTCTTTGTGTATGCTATCCTATCACTTATTTTTCTGTAAATGCCAACAAGAAAGCAAATCTCATTGTAGTGTATGGTAACATGCGTATGTACATCGATAATAACTTTGCTCTGAATTTTGCAGAATCACACTCAATATTTTGGGAACAGCTCCTACCCCTCTGCCATCAGATTTCTGTAGGGTCCATGAACACTAACGGTAGTTGTTTATTGTTATTCTAAATCACAATAAAGTTTAATGTCTTGCACTGTCCTGCTGCCACAAAACAAAAAAATCATGGCATACTGTATGTCAGTAGTAATAAACCTGATTCAGATCAGGGAAGATTCAGCATTTTCAGTTACCTGTCACTTTTGCTCTTCATCCCATTCTGATCAGTTTGTGGCTTCTTGCATTGTTCCAAAGAAGCCCAGAACTTTTTTCCCCATGTGGGTACAGCACAGCCATCTGGACAATCTTGGGAAACTCCCTATTTGTATAATAGTTGGTTCTGCTTTAGATAAAATGGGGTGTAGTTAGGACCTGGCAATTGTCAAGGCAGACCTGTAACGGGTCGGCTTTGGCTTACTTTGAAGGGGATGAAGGATTAGGCCTGGCCTTGCATAAAGCGAGGAGCTGCCCTTGGCTAGACGGATATGGGGTGAAGCTGTGAGCTAGCACTGGTTTGCTGTGAGGTGGGGGTGTACTGAGAAGCTGTCATTGGATAGGCCTTGGATGCAAATAGGTTGGGGGTTACTGTGGCTTGCTGTGTGGCACTGCCCTCCTCTGGTGATTATAGCCTTGGAGGAAGTGAGGTGAGAGGGTGAGCAATAACTGGGAGTGGGAATGAGAGGTGCGAGGAGTGACATTAGTCAGGTTAGGCTGAAGCAAGCACTGGGATTATCAGGATCCCATACAGTGAAGTGATCAGGAGGTCTCTTATGTGTTAATAGACTTTTGAATTTAATGTGCAGCACAACAACTTGAGAGATGTAACATCACTGAGATTCTCATGGAATCTCTAGGAAGATAGATTGTGTGGCTAGATAATCAAGATTTCTACATTTTATTTACCACATTATGTTAATTGCTCACAAACATTGGAACTAAGAAAAATGTCTGAGTCAGTTGGCCATAGAAGGTGTCATGAATACATGCACTTATTGTTCTTTAAATGGAAAAAAAAGACAACAGGTTCAAAGTGTTTAAAAAAAATCATAGTATTTAATTTGTGTTGCTATTCATACATTTCTTAATTTAACAAGAACACAGCAGTGCAACAGTTTGCCAGGGATGTTGTAAATAAATTTGATAAGATATTGTCTTGTTTTTCATCACTTTTTACTCTTGTGGAAGTGAGATATTTTAATCTCTTGTTGGATATATTGCTATTCCATAAGGAGAAAATATGAACATCGCTTTTAATTTTGAACAAAATTATTCAGTTTAAAAGCAATTTTACAGAATATGCTAAACTTTCACAGAAGCACTTTAACAAAATTTATAATGAATCCAGGAAGCAGATATTAGTGGAGTCTATAAGTTTTGTCAAAGGGATATATTTTAAATAGTGCTTAAAGGCACAGGGATGAGAAAGTTAGGATTGGAATTACGTAGTTTAGAACTTCGGCATTTAATAAGGCCCACAGTTGGTTGGGGTCAGCCATGGATATTGCATCCTAGCAGTCTATATGACATGCAAGCAAGGGTAGTACGATATGGAGAGCAAAGCTGGTTGCCTATGCAGGATGCTCTTCCTCGCCACACAGCTGATGAATATAAAGGAACAGCAGGGATCGACACAGTTTGGTACCAGCAGCATCACAGGAGTTGCCAGTCACCATTGAACTCAACGTAGGACTGCCTTAGAGACTCCAACTCCAGATTTTTCCCCTCAGGTTTACTCCCAAAGCCTATCCTATGAGTGAATATAGCCACAAGGCAGCAGAGGTGTAAGAGCAGAGTTTTCCTTCTCCTAGATGAGCTGCCAACATGGGTGATGAGCTCCATCTGCCCAAAGTGACGGTTTTAAGATGCCAGTAACCTGCCTTTACTCCTCCTGTCAGTAAAAACAATACCTCCGTGCTAAGTAGCTAAGCCACCTGTGAAGGCCAGGAGCTGGACTTGGTTGTCAGAGGCTATTTGAGACACATGCATTTGGGAGCATTTAATAGGTAGTGGGGACTTTATCTCCACTACTTCCCCCAGCTATGACAACCTCAAGGAACTTCTGGCATTTAAAATCATTGCCAAACATAGCAAAAATAGCACTGTAGTGCTGCTGCCTCAGAGCACCAGAAACCCGGGTTAAATCCTGAACCCATGCACTGCCTGCTTTGAGTTTGAACATACTCCATGACCATGTGCAGTTTCATACTCATTTCACAGTGCAGGTTGGCAAGTTGATTGACCACTCCATCCTAATTTGTCTCCAGGGGGTGATGGAATAAGAGGGGGAAGGGAGGAGTTAATGTGAATAAAAGTGGAAGGATTACTATAACTGTATGGTTGATAGAAGTTGTGGACTTGCTGAACAGAAAGGCCAGTTTTCATGCTGCGTCACTCCATGCCTCCATCCTCTTTCCATTTCTCTCCACAAATAGCTTTGACCTGCATTTTTACCTTCTACATTTCCATTCTTTATCCTAATTGCCTCATCAAGCCATCAGATGGCTTCAACAGCTGATGAATACAGAAGTCCTGGCCACAACAGATCAGAGATCATTATCACCAGCATATGTCATGAAATTTGTTTTGTGGCAGCAGTACACTGCAATATTTTTTTTAAAAATCAGTAAATTACAGTAAGAAATTTAAAAAAAAATTAAGTAGTGCAAAAAGAGCAAAAAAGTGAGGTACTTCATGGGTTAATTATCAATTCAGAAATCAGGTGGGGGGGGGGGGTGGAAGAAGTTTTCCTGAAACATATGCACCTTCAGCTCCTGTAGCACCAGCTTAATGGTATTAATGAGCAAAGGGCATGGCCTGGGTCATGGGGGCTCCTAAATGAACAATGCCAAAAGTTGACAACTTTCTGCCACTTTCTCTGATCCTGAGTAGTGACTCCTCTGTATCAGACATTCATGCAACAAGTTAGAATAATCTCCACGGTACACCTGTTGAAATTTGAGAGTCTATGGTGACATACCAAGTTTTCTCAAACTTTATTTTGCCTGTACAGCTCAACGATATAATATTCTGCCAAGAGTCATCAGCAAAATTACAGATTGGGGATTTTCATCCTGGAGTCCATTGACCACTTGTTTAAATTGTATTGGTCCATGGCATTAAAAAAAAAGGGTGGGAACCTGTTATAGATGGTATTTGAGCTGTACACCTAAGCTCCAATGTTGGTTGTCAGCAAAGTTATGTTATTTCTGATCCGCACTGACTGTAGTCTTCTGAGTTCACCATCTTGAAAGACTGGCCTCCAAAACAGATCGCAGGATCACCAGATGCTGTAGGGATTTCAAGACATAGTTTTATTCTCCTTTTTAAAGCATGCATGAAAGGCATTGAGCTTGTCTAGGAGGCATCACAGCCATTCATGATGCTGGGTTTCACCTATTAGAAACTGATGGCCTGCAAACCCTGCCTGAGCTGATTTGCATCTGATTCCGTCTCTAAACTCAATTGTTTTTCACCCTTGAAATAACCTTCTGTAGATCATACCTGGATGTCTGGTATAGTTCCATTCTTGAATGCAACAGATCTAAGCCTCAGACTACGAATCTCCTGGTTCATCCACAGGTTTTGGTTCGGGTATGTTCTCAAAGGCACACACTCATCTACACAGATCTCGATGAAATCGCTGACAACTGTATTCATTCAGATTTGAAGGAGTTCCTGAATATTGTCCTGTCCACTGACTCAAAGCAGTCTTGTAAATGCTCCTCCGCCTCCCTTGACCATACCTTCTTAGTTTCTTAGTCCTCACCATGGGTCTGTGTTCTTTAGTCTGTCTATACACCAGGAATTGAAATACAGCCATGTGATCAGACTTTCCAAATTGGTAATGGCATAGTAAGTGCTCCATTACTATTCAAAAGTCTGAAAAACAGCAGTGTTTTGTGCATGTTGCTTGGATTTCCAACATCTGCAGATTTTCTCCATTACCATGTTGTTTCAAATTCCAAGGAAAATGTCCTAAAGTGTTTCTGTTGAATTTCTAATTAAAATATTACAACATTCTGCAGTTCAGCACAATTTGCATGCAATTTGTCCTAAACTTCTAACCTTGAGTTATGCAAACGAATCTACACTATAATCTCCCATGTTATTGAGGTCTGGCTCTCAAAATTGAACAACACAAGAAATAGGAACAAGAGCCTGCTCCACTATTCAATAAAACCATGGCTGATCTCAAATCCATCTGCTCTTTCATAATTTCCTATTAAAGCAATGAAATTTTATTTTGATCAAAAATGGCCAACTCCATTTAAATTTCATAAATTATAATTCAATTACAGCTTTTTTTGAGCCTTTTAACTTCCTAATCCCACCTACGCTTGAAGTCAACATTTTAAATAGACATTCCTCTTGAAATGTGAACACCAAAGTCAAAAGACCACAAAAAACATGAACAATTAAGATCAAATTACACATTTATAAATTTGATACAGCTTTATTTAACAATTTTAAATACAGGCATGGAACTGTATTCAGTGCATGAAATAAACTGAGGGCACAGCAACACTGCAGTGGCTAGTGATCTGCATTTTTGCAGCCGACCACATAACATAATAATTAGAATTGGAACAACATCATTACATTTCTGGGCTCTTTATCAGTCTGGACATACTTAAATAACATCCCATTTGACTATGCCGGGAACAGCTCAATTTGATGGAGCCAGTCACGTCACAGTGCTATCCACAAGAATTAGTACAGCTCTTAACTAGCAGTGAGGAAATCCATGAAATAAGTGGACTAGGCATAATTTAAACCAAGTTGTATTACAAAACAATGACACTCCAATTACATTTCAGAACCTTGTTTGCGGAATTAAATCCAAAGAGACTATATTACCTGAAGATTGTTTTTTGGGTGAATTTCACAACCTGGGATCCTCTAGTTACTAAATATAATTTTACCTAAAAGAAACACCACAGCAGTTGCACTTAGTGTGAAATACCCCAAGCAGCAAGAGCACATTAGTTCAATTAGTTTAGTAGGAAGTGTTAAAGAAAGTCTATTTTGCACAACTATTGACATGCAGCTGCACGAAAGCTGGGGCAATTTCTATTCAATGGCCAGAGAGAATATAGGCAAACCCCATTAAACAGTTGCAGTGACACATCTTGGTTACACTTAAATAGTTCAGATTATTCTTGGGATCCAGATACAAACTAGCTTAGTTAATTGCAAGTTGAAAATAAAAGGAAGATAATTATTGCAAGATTCCAAATATATGGATGTTCTACAAAATGAGAAAGAGACCGGAAATTGCAAACTAAGCTGTATTGTCTGCCAGTTTGCTTAAAAACATCAAATTGTAAAAAGAGCCACCAAATTCAATTTCAAAAATAATCTAATGCAACCTCAGGGCACTTGTACATAAAAGGTGGCAAATCAATGTTTGGTGGAGAGCTACCACAATAATCCCACCTGTTAATGAGGAAGCTGCAGTAAATCAATAGAACATTATTATAGTGGCTTTATCTGCATTAATGTCCATGTGAAACTTTTACTAGACAGTGAACCATCAAGATATCCCAGTGTACTAGTTGGGTAGCAAGACAGCACCGGCCTAGATCCACAGTATTCTACTGTACATGAAACAGGTATCTGAATCTTACAAGAACAAGTCTGGGCTTCAATTGAAAAAAAAAGAGCAAAGCTTGGCGCAGCAACAGCACAATACAGTAACAGCAACCCATTTAAAACATGCACACAGGTACAGCAGCTTTCATATTAGTTCATGGGTCTCTGCTTGTCTGATATACTTAAACTAATCTCCCTTCCCAACTGGAAGAAAACAATCATAGCAAAAGAGCAAGGAGATTTGTTCAAGTAATCAAGTTCCAGACCACAGTTACAGTTTTGCCCTCTTATTAACCGGAGAGCAAACATTTGGGACTAACTGAACAAATTTTACTTTTAAAATCCTTACAGAGTGTACAATTATGGCTATGGGGAGCAAGACCTCCAAGGTGTACCCATCCACCACCTACTTATGTGGAACCCACTCAGCCGAGACATGCACAAAACCATCATGCTCTCAAGCACAGTGGATAACCAGCAGTATTTAAACTGGATACCAGCCATCTGCTGACTCCAGTGAAAATAACTTACTAATTTTAAAAAAATATACTTAATACTTGTAAAAATGTCCAAAGATAAATAGGATTTTCTGTGCTGCATTAAAATGACACCCAAACTGTAGCTGGCTTCAGGTATGCTTGCAGTTCAGAAAGGAGCAAACAGAACTGAATATCCAGTGATGAGCAGAATCTGTTCAGTGTGATTGACCATGTCATCCAGTTGTCTTGGTCCTTTTCCCCAAAGGGACATGTCACATTCACAGATGCCACATCCCAGCACTGCCTTATGGCTGCCGGTTCAAGGTGAACTGGGCTACACATTCTTGAGAAGACAGGGAAACAAGGGTAAATATCCTAAAGTTAAACAATACATGTCTAATACTTAGGAATTTGCCCATGGAATCACTGAGCTACATGGGGCAGTGGGAGGAATCAGTGACGTAACATCTGTAAACACATGGAATCATACTGTGCACCTGAACCAAATTCTATCTCAAGAGTTGGATTTCAATTTAAAAGGCAACTAGTCATTCATGAAATATGACAGAGTCATGGGCAGTTATCAATTTCACCCTCACCCCAATGCCTGACAAGGAACAATTTGGCCCAATATCAGATGGCTTCCCAGCAGAACCTGACGCATTTATAAAGCAATTCATGCTACCAAGTGGATTCCTGTACCATTAATCCACACACCCGCTGTGTCCTTAACTATGTGCCTTAAGGTCTTGAATTAAGATTAAGCATATAACTTATCTAATTCTTATGTTCCCCAATAGTTTGATTTGACCTGAAAAAATACTGATTTTAAGCAGCACCACACCCAGAGTTTGATCAGTGCTACAATGAACTTGACCTTTAGAGTAAAGACAAGTGGCAGACTGCATAGTCTGTTCAAAATGGGTTACCACAAAGTTGCTTGTGAAACCCATACACTCTAGCAGCTGCCACTGTAATCTATTAGTCCTCTTTCCCTACACAAGGCTAAAATGCTTTCGATCTGTTATTTTTTTCCTCACCAAGTAAACAAGTTCCAGAGACTTGGCATTAGTGTAATCTCTGGAACACACAGTAAGCTGGGTCTTTGTTTTCTTCTCTATAATTGCATTAGCAGCAAGCTGTCCCAGAGTCACACAATGCTACCGGAGCAAATTGCATTTGTATTTAGGTAACTCTGTTCAGCTACACGTTATCACCGAACTTCAAACAGATCAGATTTTACAACATAAAAAACTGTACATAAGATTTTGTTCAAATACATATCAACATATAAATATAGACAGAAGCTTCCAGCTAGGAACTCCATAGTCTTCTTTAGCGATCAATCATAAGGAGAGAAGCCCCAGCCCCCCTCTTCTCAGAGACCTCCTCAAGTCCAATCTGGGTTTTTTGTTCTTCAGTGCCTTTGGAACTATGTGTCCAGTCTGAATTGTGCAAAACAAAACCAACGCCACTGTTGAAACATGGCGAAAGCATGCCGGGCGAGGGTGAGGAGGGGCAGGGCAAGGGACGGGTCATCGCTCTGGTTCAAGTTCCTGCTGCAGTGGGCGCCTCTTCTCATGACAATGCTTCTTATGGGCTGGCCAGTCTTTCTGCTGACACTGGGAGCCACAGTATCGTGCCACCTGGCAACGGCCACAGATGTTGAATTCGCGCAGCTGAAACAAATGGAGAAAACATGAGAAACACGTAGCTTGCTGAATTGATAGAATTATAACACCACTAGATACAATCGCCCTGAAGCACAGAACTCTGTGGCATGATTCTTATGTAAAAGAACCTTTTATAGTCAAGACAGTAGCAATGCAACCCATCTAAACCACTAATTTGAACAACTTGGTTGATCTTCATGTTCTAAAACCTATATTTTGTTTATATGGTTATTCTTAATTTTACAGCTATTGTTTGAAGTCTCTTTGATTATCTATCCTATCTCCTTCAGGAATGACTGACCATTACAATTAAACAGAGCAATTAACCAACATACCAAGCTTCACATCCGTTAGAATTGTTAAAATGGCATTAGCAAAGTGCAGAATTTCTTCACTAACTGAATGGCTGTACACTCTGCTGGTTATGGCATTAGGCACCAGAGGATACCAAGTCAAATTTTAAGGGGAGAAATTTAAAAAGTAAAACTGACCACAAAGCTGTCGTAAGAGCCACTGGTTAACTAGAGATCACTTGGAAACAATACAAGGTACCCTTACTCCAATAATACTGATATGCGGCTGTATTATAATAACAACTTGGCCCACTCAGTAAGCTGCATGGTTACGTGACGTTTTTCCAAGCATATGGTGACAAGTAACTGCAAGAGCTGAAACCTGTAGCAAATACCTGAGCTCCTGAATGAACTCAGCATGTACGCCAGCATCTGTAGGGGGAAAAAGACAGTTAATGTTTTGGGTCAGGACCGTAACTAGACTGAGTGGGCATGGAGGTGAAGCACGACAACCACCATACTGGCCATTTTCCCCACTCAGTCCAAATGAAGGGTCTAGACCCAAAACACTGCCTATTTCCCCTCAGAGATTCCTCCAACGGCTTGTTTATTTGTTACTTTCAAGAGTATGATCTCTAGAGACTCAAAAGACTGATCAACACCCCCCTCCCGCAATACAGGAAGAGCATTAAAAAAATGTGGAAAAGGTGTTTTTTTTTAAAAAAAAGAACTCTCAACAGAAAATCTAGCAACAACGCCTAACCGCAGAAGTAAAATCTTCCACCCTCCTAATGTGATGTTTTCAAAACCAATTAGAATAACGAAAGTTGTGGCTGAATTGTACTCGCATTCACTAACACTGCGTTCGAAGAAAAAATGCCTAAAAGCACTTCGGTCTGAACTAATCTCAGCACGTAATCCAAAGAGTTAAGAATACCATTTCAATCACCCAAAGAATAAAACGATTGCATCTGAAAACTGAAGCATCAAACTGGTCAGTATTTACGTGAAAATGTATCATTAATTCTGACACCTGACGATCTTGCCTAGCTACCATAACAAGCACCTCTCATTCCATTTGTGAATGGAACAAAGGGCAGGAGCAGTAGGCCATTCAGATAATAAAACTTCAACTTCATACAGAAAGCCTACATTTCCCTCTTAAAAGAAAGTTTGGCAGGGTGAAATTGGAACTTCAGTGAAACTGGACACACTTCTGCAGCTCCTCTGGAGTTGCACCCCAAATCCCAACAATATTCAAACAAATATCAAGGTTGTTGGGAAAATCAATTCAGGCAAGTACTTGATCTGCTCTTCATTGCCAATCTTAGAAATCATAAGAAAGTTCAAATATATTGTTTTTTATGGCAGCATCAAGGAACATTCTTAAGACAAAAGATGTACAGTAATAATCAAATTACACAATATTCTAAGTTATTACAGTTAACATGTCGTATAATATACCATTGAGAAAGATGCCTTTACCAATTCTTAAAGACTGATTCTCAAAGTACTGATGATGCCAACTTGCTGGTGTACACCAAGTTAAATTTGAAAAAAGCAGAGGTTTCACCAGGTGTCTGGGCAAATTTCTTTTCAGAAGGATCACTTTATTTGCCTATTCATCTCAATTGCTTTTGTAATTGTGCAGCTCACAAACTGATTACAATGCTTGCATGATCATTGGAGTTCAAACATAATTAACTTGACTAAGCACATAATGTGTTACCCACTGAGTATAGTACGGTTGCAAATTCCTTATAAGCCACTGTTTCTTTGAAGGTTATGAAGGTTAAGTAAAAAAACCTGTCACAAGATGGCAGATACAGATACAACATAAACAAAACTTGACTCAGCAACCTCTGTGCCCAGGATAAGCAACCCCCCGCCAAACTTCTCTATGATTTATAGCAAAAGGCAGCTACTGTATATGTCAACATGTCAAGTTTATAAATCTTGCGAGAGCAAATAATGTTTGGAATGGCGAGGATGGAACTCTGAGTTGTTGGACTGGTGAGGTTGCCAGAGGCAGGGGGTGGCACAGGTGCAGACCCACCCAGCCCTGAGACAACAGGCAAGATCATTTGATTCCAAACAATTGGCTTATTATAAATAAACTCTTCTTGGGTTTCCAGTCGGGTATGGGTATTGATTATGTAGGCCTCCATTAGTCTGGTCAGACCATGGATTTGCGCCTTGGAAAGTTTCCAGGGGGCAAGCCTGGGCAAGGTTGTATGGAAGACTTGCAGTTGCCCAAGCTGCAAGTCTCTCCTCTCCATGCCACCGATGTTGTCTAAGGGAAGGGCATTAGGACCCATACAGCTTGGCACCAGTGTCGTCACAGAGCAATGCCTTGCGCAAGGACACACATGCAGCCTCAGCCAAGGCTCGAACTAGCGACCTTCAGATCACTAGACCGACGTCTTAACCACTTGACCACGTGCCAACACAGGTACTGATCATAACCAACGATTCAATGACAAACTCTCATCTTCTTCAGGGCAAGTCTAGTCCAGTGGTGTTTATACCCCAGCATTCCATCCCTCCCGATTCCTCCTCCAATCAGGTTTCCACTCTCCCAGTTTGTTTATAATCATGTTCCAATTCTTGGAGACCTTAGTCTTTGTTAAAATTCTTTTCCTCCAGGTTTTATTTCAACGAAGATCTTGCTCCAAGGAAAAACTGGAATTCAACTGCAAAAAAGGTGTGAGAGCAGAAACCTGATTGGATGAGGACTAATCAATCAGGAGGGACGGAATACAGGGGTATAAGTACCACTGGACTAGACTTGCCCCGGCATTATCACTCATATCATGCAATTTATGTTTCTTGCAGTACAGTGCAACATATAAAATTACAATACTGTGCAAAATTCTTTGGCCCTCTAGCTATACATACATGCCCAAGATTTTTGCACAGTACTGTACTTCCTGACAGCTTATCAAACTTTGAGGGAGCTGTCATCTTGCTCAGTATTAAAATTTCTCAGAAAATATGTGAAGCATCCTTGGGAATCATTAGATAATATTATATAAAATCTTGTTAGGGATTAAAAATAGAAAACACAGCAAATGTGGAACTTTTAAATGCTTCCACACTCACCTGTTTTTCCATCATAGTGCATGGCGGATAATGGCACTCATAATACGTGCAAGAATCCTCTTCATCCTCCACAATGTCACCATTGGCATTGTAGTAACGTGTGAGGTTCAGCTCAGGGAATTGCTCCTCAATGGGGTCTGCAGGTACCTGCTGGATAGCCAGCCAATACAGACTCTGTTCCCTGCAAGCAAGGAAAAATAAACTTAGCACAGCAACTAATCACACAATAAAGATAGCAACCTCAGAATATTGCAAGGGGGTAATCAAGCGAAACTATATCCCTAGTTCTAGCACTACATAGGGTCTTCTAAAGAAGTGTCAATATCGCTGAAAATATTAACTTTATGCTTGGAGGACAATAAAATTGTGTACTTAGTGTATCAGAAGAAGAACTCCCCACTACCCGTGTCAGAGGTATGTACTCCCAGAGAACAGTACAAGTTGCCTCTACAAACAAGGAAACACATAATTTAGCTCTCAAACATGTTCTGCCATTCATTTAGATCATGGTCAACCAAAATTCTACAAAAATGCCTTGGTTCTATACTCCTTAATATTCCAATAAAAATCCATGCTGGGCCTGAGTATGAAAAAATTGACCATTCTCTCCACAACTGAGACACAACATGGTCTCCAGCATCAGTTCTGACCTGCACTGCACTCCTTCCTATTTCTAAATAAGGCGGCGAGAGGGACTGGTACAATTTTCATTAGGTATTGGTTCCTGCTCAGAACTTTTTCTATCCAAGTTTAAATAAAGTACAACAGAGACTGCTTGAAATGGAAGCATCTGTGCAGAACCAACCGAAAAAGATGGGTATTGTTAGAAATCACACATCGTTATGGATTACCTTCAGGTAGAAATTGCTGCTTCAAGAGCAGACAGGGCCTGATGGTTACTAATAACTCAACCTACAACACATTAGCTATAATCCAAATGGAACGGGTAGCTGTTATTTTCCCAAGCTATGTATTTTGTGCTGTAGTTACTAAATCTTGCCTGACAAATGGAAATGTACAGGAACAACTTCAATACTGTCATGTACAGTTCTGACTTGCCTTTGTTTACTGGAGATCTCTTCTGCCTTTGGCCTCCAACCTATGGGGACAAGCTTGAGGTTGTCCAGTCGATTGTCCACTGTGACGGCATTGATGTGAACCACCTGGAAGCGTGGTGCTATCCCTCCTCTGTGCCGCTCCCTAGACAAGTTAAAAAAAAGTTATCCAAAGCCTCCACAAACCTAAACAAAAACCCAAACACAGCTGGAAAAACCACACAAAAATATCCCCATAGCTCCAACATAGACAAGGCGGGATTACTGCCAGATCACTTTTTCTTTAAACCACCAAACGCTTTCTCCCACATCACCAAACTGACTTTTTCCACTCAAAAATTCGTGATTCAAAATAAGCATCTTAAATCTGACAGAACAAGGAAAGATGGACCTATCCAGGTTACTGATAAATCTGAGTACAAAGCAAAAATAAACAAAATAAAATTGTCTATAGTACAATTTTGTAAGTGGCTGGCTGGTGGTGCCAGACTCCGGAGCGAAGGCACCCGAGTTCGAATCCAAGTCGGGCCACCCCCAAGCACGCTTTTCATCTGTGCCGGGTCGAGCGTCGAGCTAGCCACTCGGCCTTGTCAAAAAAGGGGTCGAGTCAGGAACAACCCGGTTAATCCGAAAGGAGACAAATCCTGACACCACTCGCCAGACAAGAATGGCTGACTGTCTGGTGTGACACGCAAAAAATATATATATAATGTTGTGACAGTGCTCTAAAGAACTGAGGCAGTGGAAATGTGGTCACTTTTCAACCAACTTGTTAACAACAAAATCACACAAACATTACTGAAGTAACTAACTAAATTTAAAAATAATTAATGGAGGGAAAATGCCCCTTTTTAAACAGTTGTGTCCAGTAATTGATGGAATACATAGATAGCATCAGATCCATCGATGAGATGATTTTTGCAAAATTCATATCCAGTTGCCATCAAATCTTTCCGCTTTGATATCATAGCAAATTAGTCAATCAACAATAAGCTGCATGTCAGGTAGAAGAAACACCAATGAACAATCCACTTCAGGCAGTGGCTCCTAGCTGACATACACTGAACTGTTCCAAGTTTCAACACTGATGCAGAAGATACAATCTACTTGCAAAAACTTCGTTTTCACTATTCCGTTCTGAGCTAAACTAACTTTCTATTAACTGAATATAACGAATACAAGCATGGGTTCATGGAAGGAACAGTTCTCTTCAGACCACTTAAAGGGAAAAAGATAAAAAGGACAAGGGTGTAAAGGGGTTGAAATGTGTGGGAAATGGAGGTGGAATTGAAATGCATACCAGCTATGGACAGAGGAAAGCCACACTCCAACCAGCAGAGTAGATACAATGGAGATAGAACTAGAAACAAGGTGGGAGGGATATGGAGAAAACAGATGTGGGAATTGGTGTACTTATAACAATGGAGGCATCAAGTAAGATAACAATCAGAAAAAGACCAATTGACCGCGAGTAGGGAGGATATTGGCAGCAAAGGCAATTCAGTTCTTGAGAACTTCAATACACAGGGCGCCAGGGTTCAGCTCGGGGTGCTCCAGAGTTCAGAGCTCAATATCGGCACTGTCTTCAAGTTCACGTTCTCCCCATAAACTGAGTGCATTTCCTCTAGGTGCTCCAACTTCCTCCCACAGTCCAGATGCACCAGTCCAGTATCTGATACAGGTAATATTTATTTTTCAGCCAATTCAGGAACACCACCATTGGCCAAACCGTTGTACGTTTTCAATCTCCTATATTGCACACAAACTTGAGCATACCATCCTCTATTCTTGCACACTGCACCCTCGGGGTATAATATTTATACTTCCTTATAGCACAGGAGGCAGCAATTTCACCTAGCATCTACGAAGACCTCCATGACAATAAACAACAACAGCTCTTATTTGCAACATCAATGAGATTTATTTACTTGCTTTGTTGACAAGTGCATCTTCATGTAGGATGCGGTTTCAGAGAATTATTTCCAAACAACCAGTCAACAGCTATGCTTGCACTCTCTTTAGACACATATATACACTCTCAGTGGCCACTTTATTATGTATAAGAGGAGCCCAATAAAGAAGCCATCGAATGTATTTCTACATGTTAATGGTCTTTTGCTGCTGTTCAAGGTTCAAAGTGCCGTACATCCAGAGATGCTCTTCTGCACACCGCTGCTGCATTGCTTCATTATTTAAGTTACTGTCCCCTCCCCGTTAGCTTGAAGCAATTTGGTCATTTTCCTCTGACCTCTCTCATTAACGACATTTTTGCCCATAGTACTACTCAATGGATGCTTCTCCCCACACCATTTGCTATAAGCTGTACGTGAAAATCCCAGATCTGCAGTTTCTGAGTTACTCAATCCACTCTGTTTGGCACCAACAATCATTCCATATCTAAATCACAATTAAGAAAATTACTCAGTGAAAGGAAATCAGAATAATACACAGAACACTGGAGGAATTTCCCAGTCCTGATGAAGGTCTCGCCCCGAAACATCGATTATTTCTCCCCATAGATGATGCCTATCCTGCTGACTTCCTCCTACATTTTGTGTGTTACTCCAGCATCTGCAAAATCCCTTGTGTTAAGGAAATCTGAATGCAAGTTTCCATCCACATTCCAAGTAGAATCACTTAATTTTGTCAGCAAATCGATGTCTTCTACCCATGGATGGAGAGGAAGAGGCAGGAAAAGGTAGGATTTAAAGGTGGCTCTTGTAAGGTAATTGACTAGGGACAGATTGCTGGGGGAACAACCTGTTTCCTTGTAAAGTCATGAACTGATTCAGAATAGGGTGAGCAACTAACATTTAGTTCTCAGCCACATTTAATAGTAATTTCCCTAAATGGTAAAACTGATACAGAACAATCTTATTCACAGCACATTCTTCAACATGTTAATCACTTGGCTCTATTTAACACGTTTACAGACCTTTACACAATGAACAGCACTAGTGCTTATTCACTAATATAAAAAGCACTTTATTCATTGATTCTGCTGACAAGTGCATCTTCATAAGGATGCACTTTGACAGAATTTGTTCCAAATCACCAGTCAAGAACTATGCTTAATTCCCCAAAAATTAGGTGGGCTTTGTGTATGCAGTATTTTCCGGTTAATTGGAACACATCGGACCAGTATATTTTGGCCCAATTAAGCAGCTGTTCCAATTAGCTGAAGTTTCATGGAAATAGTTAAGGTATAAAAACTATCATTTAACTGAGAAAAAATTATGCATTTAAATGAAACGCAGAACAAATTAGAACACTATATACTACTACAGTATCATAAAACTATTAGTTCCTAATAACTCATTCTTTTGATTGACTGCAAATGAACAAAACTTAGCAGATACTACCGAAATAATTGACAATGTTATCAACCACTGCATCCTCCAAATCTTCATTTTCACTGTAACATTCAAGATGATTGTCAATACCTTCACATTTTTCGTAGCTCCTAACTTGAAGTAGTGAAATTGTTTCATTTTCACCCTTAGCTGAACACTTGAAACCGCAGTGAGCAAAACAAGTTCTCAATTGACTTACTGCTTATTTCTCACCAACGATGAGTGACAAAAATCACTTTTTCTGAACACAGCACACACAACTAATGCTATTTAAAAATGGATCAGTCTAAGCAGTGCAATATATAACTGCAACACAAGTACACGTGTCTATCACTGATTAGAAACTGTTCAGCAACAATCTCCTGCCCCAATTAAGCACTTGCTAAATGTAATCCACCACATAGAGTGAGGGGACCGACTTTCTGACTAGGGCTCAGGCCGCAGTGTCGCCTGTTTACAACCAACCAGGACAGAGGTGTTACGGTCGGTGCACTCCACCAGAGTCTGTGCTGCTCACCAGTTTTTGCTCGGCAGAAGACAAAGTGTATTGTGGTCAACTACAGACTGCTGAAACATTCATGGAAGTAGGGCCCTGTGACTATTTTTACTGATATATGTGCCTTGTGCTGTGTGCGCCTGTTGGTACTGTCTTGGACCTTGGCCACACAGTAACAGTTGTTTCAGTTGGCCACGTTCATGGGTATTCATAAATAGTTCATTGGCAATTAAAATTTGAACTTGGAATTTTTAACACTGCATACCATCCCAGGGATGAGGTGTAAATTCCAGTCTCAAAGAAAATCTCTCATGGTCACAGAGCACTTTCTCCCATCAAGAAAGCTCACCAATGCTTCTGCTTTGAGGAGGATGAAGAGAGCTGGACTTAGCACATTAATACTCATGAACTTCCACGTGTTGTGTATTTAATATTTCCGCAATATTTGAGTAGTCACGTGCGTATACATGTTGATTGAGCACTCTTGTTCATTAAAAATAATTCATTATGGGTTATATGTATAAATACGTAAATTGCAAACTTGTGATATGTGCACGCCTCACTTAACACGAAGTTAGGCCCACATTTCTGACTTTAGGGTCTTCCTTTGAATTAGTTTAATATTTTGAAGTTACAAAACACCACAGATGGGCAATTGAGAGCACACTGCATCACTGCAGTACAGAAACTGCACTGTAGTGAACAGGATGGATAGACAACAGATATTACAATGGCCCAGCACTTCACTGACACTAGCCTACCCGCCAATAAGGTCATATGCACAGAGAAAGGCCAGCAATATCATAAAGGATCCCTGTTTATGGACTGTTTGTCCTACTCCTATCCGTGTAATGGAAAGTAATGATCATACTTAACAAATTATGATGCAGAATGAGAATAATTTCCATTTAAGCAAACGGGAAGGACAGAAAACAATGATCAGTTATTTATAGGTTGGCAAATAGCAGTTGTACAATATGGCATGGCATAAATTGGGAAAGTAGAGGTTTGAGTAACTACGGTAATATTGTAACTAAGAAACTTTAATCCACATCGACTGAACAAGTCAAATCATCATCAAGGTGGAAGATTTCATGAAAGGATACTAGATAGTTTTAAGTATATTGAGGAAGCAATTAGGAAGGCAACTGAGCCTACTGGGCCTGAACAACTCCCTCTGCAACTAGATCCTAGACTTCCTGCCTGGGAGACCTCAGTCAGTCCGGATCGGGAGCAGCATCTCCAACACCATCACACTGAGCACGGGGGCTCCCCAGGGTTGCGTGCTCAGTCCACTGCTGTTCACTCTGCTGACCCACGACTGTGCTGCAACACACAGCTCGAACCATTTCATCAAGTTCGCCGATGACACGACCGTGGTGGGTCTCATCAGCAAGGACGACAAGTCAGCTTACAGAGAGGAGGTGCAGTGGCTAGTGGACTGGTGCAGAGCCAACAACCCGTCTCTTAATGTGAACAAAACTAAAGAGATGGTTGTTGACTTCAGGAGGGCACAGAGCGACCACTCCCCGCTGAACATCGACGGCTCCTCGGTAGAGATCGTAAAGAGCACCAAATTTCTTGGTGTTCACCTGACAGAGAATCTCACATGGTCCCTCAACACCAGCTCCATAGCAAAGAAAGCCCAGCAGCATCTCTACTTCCTGCAAAGGCTGAGGAAAGTCCATCTCTCACCCCCCCATCCTCATCACATTCTACAGCGGTTGTACTGAGAGCATCCTGAGCAGCTGCATCACTGCCTGGTTCAGAAATTGCACCATCTCGGATTGCAAGACCCTGCAGCGGATAGTGAGGTCAGCTGAGAAGATCATCAGGGTCTCTCTTCCCGCCATCACGGATATTTACACTACACGTTGCACCCACAAAGGAAACAGCATTATGAAGGACCCCATGCACCCCTCATACAATCTCTTCTCCCTCCTGCTGTCTGGGAAAAGGCTCCGAAGCATTCGGGCTCTCACGACCAGACTATGTAACAGTTTCTTCCCCCAAGCTATCAGACTCCTCAATACCCGAAGCCGGGACTGACAACCCTGCCCTACTGTCCTGTTTATTATTTATTATAATGCCTGCACTGTTTTTGTGCCCTTTATGCAGTCCAGTGTAGGTCTGTAGTCTAGTGTAGCTTTCTCTGTGTTTTTTTTTTATTACGTAGTTCAGTCTAGTTTTTTGTACTGTGTTCTGTAACACCATGGTCCTGAAAAACGTTCTCATTTTTACTATGCACTGTACCAGCAGTTATGGTCGAAATGACAATAAAAGTTGACTTGACTTGAATTTAAAATCTTGATCAAAAAGAATTTACACCAAGTTGAAGAAAAACAATTTGATGATAAACTAATTTATTATATCCTGAAGATATACATCCTTAAGTTATCAAAAAGTATCTGTAGAGATAATGGACGGTCTGATTATGTTGCAACTTATTTTTCAAGAGCAGATTATAGAAACGTTATTTCCAAATTTGCTAATCGAGGTAGGATTGAGAGCAGTGGAGAGTGCAGAGGCTTAAGAAGAACACGGCTAAGCTAAAGAGGGAAGAACACAGCTGGTTTAAATGTAATGATGAAAATGAAATTGTCTACTTTGTTGCACAAGAGAGAAAAGCTAGTGAGATACTGGTTGATGTTGATGCTCAAAACCACAGAAGTGTGCATATATACAAGTCAATGATGGATTTGCTATGAGAAAATTGTGTAGACTGCCTGCATCTTCTGGTCTTTAGAAGTGAGAGGAGTTCTCCTTGGAAATGGAAATTTCTTGCAACACTTGACATGTTGGGATTAAAGGAGGATTACAGAACAAGGGGCAAACTCTGCATGACTGAGCAGAAAGTTTTTACATCCAAGGCACATTAATCCTCTTTCCTTGGGTGCTGCCAATGCTCAGTGGTCAAGACAAATCCAAACAGATTGACTAATTTCTAGATACCAAGTGAACTAGGAGTTATGGGGACAGAAAAATAATGCCAACATATAGATTGGAAGTGAACTTTATAAATGGTGGACAAATGAAGAGTCTGATGCAATGCTTTGCTCTTTCCTATATTTTAATATTAAACTCATTCAACACCGCAGACCTGATTCGTATCCAGGTCCTTTAGTAATTAGGAACGTCCTATTCCCACGGACGATCACGAAAGCATCAAGCAACATTCTAGCATTACTGAATTACTCACCAGAGCAGCTCGTGCAGAGGACGCCCAGAGCCTCGTCGTTTGCTAATGTCAAATGCATATGCAAATATTTTCGCACCATTTCCATCAGCATCAATTTCCATCCGAGCCTGTGATAAGAGGGCAATTGGATACAAAAGTTCGCATATGATTCTTAGGAGTAGGTGAAAACTATCAGACTCCAAAGCCCATCTTCTATTCAATAAGGTTCCAAATAATTCATAAATCAAATCAATTCCATAAAGCCCTTGCTGCCAATAGTGAATAAAAACTTGCGAAATTATTAAACAATCTCCAACAAACCTCAGGCTTTTGGGGAAGAAAGCTGCTTGTGCGTAATGGTACTTGTGATTAGCGAAGGTTTGCTGATACTTATCTCTCAGATCTTTTATTTGACTAACACCACATGATCGCAAGCAGATGCAACTTCATTGTAGATTAAGCCTTTGCCAACTGTTGATTTACTAACAAACACAATATAAAGGAGCTTATCAATTGAATGGAAGCCACACTTGGGAGCAGCTAACTTTTAAAGCAGCCCTGACATTGGTCCATTAAAACTTATTAAAATCATCATGTCACTGTCAACAAAAGCTACATTCCCTACAGTGCTTTCATGTCTGCTTACCTCAAAGGTATAATTTTCCACCAGTGGGATGTCTTGCTCATCTATTAGTGTGTACTTAGTCTGAAGATGAAAGAAAACAATTGTTAGGTCAAACAAAAATCACATTTCTTTCACTGTAATATGTTCAAACCTATTAAGTAGTAGCACAGGAATATAAAATAGTAAATATATCTAGAGGAACTCACTGCTTATTAACTATGTCTCCACTATGTAGCAATGATTATCCATAAGGCCCAGCTCACAACTGCCAAAGATTAACTACCAAAATCACTTCACACTTGTAAATCTACAAATTGTGTGCTTCATACCTATCATCAGTGTAAACAGGGCAAAGATCTATTATTAAAGCATTCTCTTGGAGTTCTAATACAACCAATTGTTGTATCATTACTGAGTTTAATCCCGCTCCTGGAAAAATAATAACTCCACTCACCCACCCAGTACCAAGTGTTATTGCAGATGATAATCTACCACTTACTCAATAATTCCAACACCTCTCCCATGATCAGATTTGTATCAGAAGCTAATCCAATTCACGTATATGTCAAGATCAGTAGCTGCTTTCAGATTCCAGAACTGGATCTACTTTTGGTGATGCTTCCAGCTGTCAAGGCCCCAAGCTCTGGAATTCCTACCCAAATTTGCCCATCTTTCTTCTGTCAAGCTATCCTCTAAGCCAAACTATTCGACCTCTGCTAACACCTCCATACAAAGCGTAATACCAAACTGTGCTTCATAACACTCCTATAAGGAGAATGTTATAAAGAGATGGTTGACACATTACGTGTGCTACATAAATAGACACAGTTGCTCCTGCATTAACAAACTGAGTATGTCAATCTTCTTAAAATGCACGTTTGTAAAACATAGGCATTATTGTTATCAAGAAACAAGCTACTCTCAGAACAGGTGAATCCTGAGTTTGTCATTCATTTGAATCATTATAAACCTTAGTATTGTAATATCTTCAATCAAACCTCACCTGATGGCCTAATTCTACATTGTTTACTGACTCATAAGTAAAGCCATGAATTCCAGGTATTAAAAACACATCCACAAACATTTTATTGAAAGGAAATATTCCTGCAAAGGTGGGATGCCGTGTTTAACAGAAGACCAACCTCAATCAACTTTGATTGCTGTACTGTGTATAAAGGGGAACACTACACTTGCCATTTAGACTACTTTCCAAGCACCCATTAGAGGACTCATGAGTCTTCGGTTATTCACTCTTCAACTCTTACATGATCACTTACACAGAATTCTGACAAGAACCCTCTTTTCAGGTTCAAGGAGGATAACTACATTTTGCTAGATGAACCAGTTATTCCTGATACTTGATCCATTTGTAATTTAGTACTTCCATCTACATTGCTTACAATGCCACCCATCTTTGTATCAGGCACCAACCTGTTATATATTGCTTTCTATCCCATTCGCCATGCTTCATAAAAAAACTGTTTAAAACATAAAAATCTTGACAGACACCACTACATACTGCTGTTGAGTAACTACCCATTTCCCCTTCTTCAAAACCATAAAAAGATTTATCAGTTGACCAATTCTAAATGGATCTACGAGGTTCTGTCTGCTCAACCAAAACATTTCAAGATGTTCATTCCCTCTATTCTTAATTATAAACTCCAGTGATTTTCCAGACAACAGATGTTAGACTAACTGATGTTATTCCCTGGATTCTCGCTTTCACCTTCCTTAAATGGCAAAATAATATCTAGTTTCCCAACTTAGTAGAATGGTTCCCACAATGAGAACAGTCTATGCTTGTGTCAAGAGTACCTGCAATGTTCACATTTACTTCCATTAAACTCCAGAGATGAAAACCATCTGGTCCTGGGGAAATGACACTCTTTGGTGCCCTCACCTCTAATAAGATTACTGCCGTTTACCAATCTGCACACCCGTGTCCGCTGATAACCACAATGTTCCACCCCTGGCAACATCCTGATGAATATCCTCTACACCCTCATCCTCTTCCTATCATGTAGTGACAAAAAATGCAAGCAGTGCTCCAGGTGAGGTCTGAGCAACACGTAGCACAACCCTCCTGCTCTTGTATTCAGTGGTTTGACTAATGAAAGCCAGTACTCCATGAGCCTTCCTATCTGTGCATGGATCTGCAAGGATCTTTGGACTTGAACAACACAGGCCCTGTTCCTCAAGATTCCCTTGAACCTCAGCATTTATGGTTCATGTCCTAGCCTCATTAGTACTCCTAAATGCATCAATTGCTCCAGTTTCCTTCCAACACTCCAATAACTTGCTGATAACCAAAATAAACTTCACTCACAATTACGTTCATAGAGAAGGCATTAAGTAGTCTTCAATTACCTTTCTTAAAACCAAATGCACCAGTGCCACTCATATTGCCCCAAGATGATGCATTACAATAACTGAGGGGCTTCCACACCTAACCCAGACCCTCCATATTCAGTAGCAGAACTCTGTACAGTGGTTCTTCCCCGAGCCCTTGCAATGACTGCGCAGAACTTCAGTGCATCCATCAGCAAGTACTCCCTACAGGCTGAAATGTACACTCCACAGCAATTCTCTACAGATACCCCAATGAGCTGGCAGACCAAACAGCACCATTCACCGAGTTCATGATCTTCCAGCAGAACGATGCCTGACTCACTATGCATCCCCGGGTGCAGTCCATAGATCAGAGAACCACCAATGACACAAATGCTCAGGATGAACCATGAAACAGGCCCTTGCATCTTTCTGCAAACCCTCCTCATAAACTCAGTCAGCAAAGAGGTCAGTGACTGCCTTGTCCCAATTTAGACCACTTGGGAGACAAGCATGCTACGGGAGTGATGCTTCATACATGCAGGAAGAATCAGAATGTGAGGACCAGCCAAGTGAGATTGTTGTTGAGGCATTCTGCTGGACAGTCTGCTCAGGGGAACTGACCCCAAAGTATCCACCGAGTCTTTCCCCTGCAGTATCTGCAGGGTGTTCTATGCTGATGGACTTGCAGTCAAAAGTGTTGCCTGTAAGAACTCTTCCAAGGATGGGCAATGCCAACTGGGACATGTGCAGCAACGAGACCAGACCCATCCTTCACAACACAGGACAGACACAACCTCCGCACTTGGTGCGCACATAATTTTCCACGCACAGCCTGATGTAGCCACATATGAATGTGGTCAACAGTGTGAGGATGATACTGGGTACGCTTTGCACATTACGATTCATCTTGGATCCCTAGATGAACTGGAAGATGGCCTGGGTGCTTTCCAAGTTGGAAGAGTGAGGGACAGGCCACACCTGCAGTCCTGTGAACACCTCACACCCGATGGCCAGGGGTCTTCCCAGTTATTGAGAAGGAACATCCTCCCCACAGTACCGATTTCTGTTTTACCTTTCCATTCCAGCTCCAGCCAATTCTTGTTAGATACCTCAGCCCCTCCAAGACCAGGACTTTCATGTAATCAAACTTGACAGCAAAGGGGACACTGGATTGTTTGGACCAGAGAGCACAGCCTCGCTCCTTGTGTGGTTAACTCTTGCCCCAGATGCCAACTCAAACTAGTCGCAAACGCTGATCAATCTGCAAAGTGAACTCGGACCCGAGCCAAAGACATTGTTGGTGTCCATATTAGGGAGATTTCACTGGGCCCCTCTACTACCTGAGAACATCACCTGCCTGTACGATCTCCCCCTTCCAGATGGTTCCATACAGCACATGAACAAGAAAAAGCAGACATCAAGGCCAGGGTCAGCCATGTTGAACTCTAGACTTGATGGGGAAGTTATCTGCTTCTCACCCATTGATTTGGACTACATTACGGATACGTGTGGAGGAGCAGGGTTCAATTCCCGACCACCCCCCAAAGCCCATTTTGGAGAGCACGTCCATCACGCATGTGTGAGAAATCCTGTCTCAAATGCTTTGACCAGGTCCAAGCTGACCATGGTATCTCTGAGCAGCACAAAGCCAGGCAGGCAGCAAAATAAATAAAGGGACATGCATGATCATGTGACAGAGTATGTTACAGAGCTAGAGGGAAATGTTTGAACTGTTGGGAATAGACCCAATGGGCTAAATGGTCTTGGATAAGTTTAGGCAAGCAAATAAATACTTTCAAAATACTAGTTAATATTCTCCCCAAGCAGAGACCACAATTTATCTCATCAACTCCTTTGCACCTTGTTAGCTATCATTTGCACCGTTTTCCATAACAATGAGATTCAGAGCCACCTACAAGTCCCAGTTACAAGCTGTTCCCTTTACCTTCTACTGTTTAGCCACCAGTGTCTTTTGCAAACAAGACCACTTAAAAGTACAACCAATTATCACTGAACATCAAAAAAATTAATGTTGCAAAAGCCCATGGCATGTTCTGATTTCAATGTGAAACAGCAATTCTATTTGCCTGCCACAGGTTCTGTTCCAAGTGCTTCCAGCATTGTACATTTTCTCTGAAGGTCTGTAGTAAATTTGCACAGTACTGTTTCGGCCCTTATCAAATGCCCAAACCACTGCTTCACTCACAATTTTAATCTCTTGGCAATAGGGCATTCATGTCCAGAGCTAATGGAATACTCCAGCAGGAATAGACATCAGCAAGTTGAGACTTTCCCTTTAGAATAAAAAAAACTGTCTCCATTTTCCTAGAATCATTAACAACTTTCTTGAGGTTTTTGTGTGCTTGGCTCAAGAATGGGGCACTTGCCCTATTTTATAAAACCTACCAGTGTCAATGTGAAGTTGCTGTGCAGCCAAATTAAAGTTGTAGGCTCACGAACCAGTTCACTCCACAGCAACACAAATTTCCATCTTCACCAAAGGTTCAATTAAGGCTGATTTATACTTGTGCGCACGGGCTACGCCACAACCGATTTTTACTTCTGCATCGCTCTACACCATAGCGAGCATGCGCTGGTGTGTGCCAAAACGCTAGTTGGCAATGGGGTTTCTATGCCACTGTGTTGAGTTTCTTCGTGAGAGACATGGACAAGGAAATGAATTTCAAACATTTTCAGATGTCAGCAGGTAGATTTGACAATTTGGTTCATTTATTTTGCATCAGTGTACACACAGCCTACAGACATGGCGGAGAAGCAGCAACCGGAAATGCGTAGGAGGAAATGCAATGCTACCAAGTGGACCAATCCGTTGTTGCGGTCTGCGTTGCCGCGATGCGCAAGTAACTTTTCTGGAGAGGTGCACATCACCCTGTGGTGTAGGGTATGCGTTACCTACGGCGTCGATGCAATGCACAAATATAAATCAGCCTTTAGCAGAAGAATGGGTTAGTAAGTTTGCAATGATCATGTGAAACATTGTAGTGGATAGTGCAGAAGTTTGCTGCAGCTTACAACTGGACATCGCTGGGCTGTGAAATAACAAACGGAGAGCAATCCACAAGTGTGAGTGATACACTGAAAGGTTGAATTTGAAGGCACAACACAGGGTTAATTGCAGGATTCTTAGCAGTGCAAAGGCACAGTGGGATTTTGGGGTCCAAGTCCATTGATCTCTCAAAAGTTACTGCAAAAGTTGATGGGGTTGTTAAGAAGGTATATGACTTGTCAGCCTTCATTAGACAAGAGACTGAGCTCAAGAGCTGTGAGCTAACATTTCAGCTCTAAAAAACCTTGGTTAGACCACTGTTGGAGTATTACGTTCAGTTCCAGTCGTCTCATTATAGGAAGGATAATGAAACTGCAAAGAGGGTGAAAGGAAGATTTACATCCTTAGATCAGAGAGCATGTCTTGTGAGGAGAGATTGAGTCACGGCCATTCTATGTGGAGCAAAGGATGAGAGTTGAGTTGATAGAAGTGTACAAGGTGATAATGCTCTTAGATTGAGTGGACAGCCAGGGGGTGGAAATGGATAATATGGGGGAAGGGGAATACTTTAAAAATGATCAGAGGGTTCCTACAGGGGCAGGTCAGAAGCAAGTTGTTTTATACGGAGTGGTGGGTGCGTGGAACACTCTGCATGGGATGGTGGTAGAGGCACATACATTAAGAACGTTTAAGAAACTCCTAGATAGGCATATGGATGATTAAAAAAATGGAGGGCTGATTAGATTGAACTTAGGGTCGGTGCAACATCACGGGGCGAAGGGCCCGAATTGCTGTAATGTTCTACGTTCTAAACCATAATGCAAAAAACACCAAGCATTTTTTAAAGCAGATCAAGTTTTCGCGGACACATTCCCCCGAGGGCACTTCACTCGATGTTAAGATCCCGGGATCTATCCTAATCAATGATCACCCTCAGGCGAAGTGCAGCAGCCGATGCCACGCGGCTAAGATATCCAGCGGAGGCAATCGCACCAGTGTCCCGTACACTTACTGATCAAAAGATGAGTAACTTCGATCTAAGCTACAGAAGGAAAATCAGAAGTTACAGTCTGCGGGCGGCTGCGAAATCTCACCGTACGTTATGGGAACAACCCAGTGCAGGTCTGGCGGGGGCACGCTAGAGACAGGGGGTACATGTGTTCCAAGTTCTCGACCAGCCACATGTTAATGACCGGCAGTTGGCTGCTTCACACGGTAGAGGGAACTGGTGACAACCCGTCACTGCAGCATGTGCTGCCGGTGTCAGCATGGCGGAGGGAAGTCCTTTCCACACCGGCTATTGGGTATTCCCGCGTATCGGCTCGCTGCCCCGCCACATGGACACAGCGAGGTCGCCCGGAGCCCCGCGGGCACAGCAGGCGCCGAGGCCGCGGTCCCACCCAGCGGGTGAAGGCCCCGCTCCAAGGTGCGCTGGGTTCCGACCCCGCTCGGTGCCTGCCGGCCTCCCGCCTTTTCTAGAAGCCCGGCTACGCGCGCCCAAGCGCGCTTGCGGCCGGCTGGCCACCCAGCGCGGTCCCTCCCTCGCCGGCCCTCACCTTGCCGGCTGCCCGACCAAGCCGCACGATCCCCAGCTTGAAGTCCGACATGGCTCCTGCGCTCCCCGTCCGCCGAGCCTCCGACACGCGTACGGACACCGGCCCCGCGCCTCCCCACAAATTCTTCCGGAGTGCGTGCGGAGGTCACTGCTGCGGCCTTAGCCAATCGCAACTGGCCTCACGCCGTCACGCGGGGCAACGGTTACCAAGGTGACGTCAGTTTCGCGGGAAGCTGCCCCAAGTGGGAGAGTTTAAAGCACAGAGGAGGTTGTCCTGCCGACGTCATTGTCAGAGCTCTTGTCAATCAGGCTGGTTCAGACCATTTGATGGTTTACTAGCCCAGAGCTTTGCTGCTAATGTGTGGCGTTACCTGAGGGTCGCAACTGGACAAGCTCGGAAACTAATACCTCAATCAAGAGAAAATCTGCAGGTGCTGGAAATCCCAGCCACACACACACAAAATGCTGGAAACAGGCCAGGCAGCATCTATGGAAAAGGGTACAGTCGACTCTTCAGATCCTGCTGAAGGGTCTCGGCCCGAAACATCGACTGTACTCTTTTCCATAGATGCTGCCTGGCCTGCTGAATTCCTCCAGCGTTTTGTGTGTGATGCCAAAAACCTGTCCCTTTTCTGTAAAAAGGCACTTTCCATCCACTAAGACACAGACAAAATGCTGGAGGAACTCAGCAGGTCAGGCAGCATCTATACATTTCCATAGATGCTGCCTGACCTGCTGAGTTCCTCCAGCATTTTCTGTGTGTTGCTTTGGATTCCCAGCATCTGCAGACTTTCTTATATCCACTGACCTATCTTTAAAAAGTTTAGTCATTAGCAATAGCAAACATCTTTTGCAATTAATTGAAGGATGATTCTAAGCATCCTCTGACAAGGCAGAGTAACTCTGCTCCTCAAGTAGCTTGGTGAACCTTAGAGGGCAGATGGGAGACGCTGTCAGGAAAAAATATTCAAGTTCAAGTTTAATGAATGCCCATGAATACAGGCAAAAGAAACAGTTACTCTGGGGCCAAGGTGCAAAACTCAGTTACACGGAAAAAAATATAGTCCAAGAGCCTGAGTCCATAAATGTAGATGCAGTCTGCAGTCAAACACAATACATCTTGTCTTCTACCAAGCAAACACTAGGGGCAGCACTGTCTCCAGCAGGTATGCCACATGACATTGTCTCCAGCTCTCAGGTGGAGCCCACCAACTCCAAAACCTCTCTCCTGGGTGACTGTAAATAGCTGACACCTCAGCCTGAGGCCAAGTCCTTGCCATGACTGAAGCCATGCAGCTTCCCCACCACAAACAAGAAAAAAATCCAAGCAACACACATAAAATGCTGGAGGAAATCAGCAGGCCAGGCAACATCTATGGAAAAGAGTAAACAGTCGACGTTTTGGGCCAAGACCCTTCATCAGGACTGGAGAAAAAAGCTCCCACGTCATTTGTCAATAAACTACTAAATCGGAACTGCAGCATTCCACACTAACAATATCAAACAGGGTCTTGTGATCACAAGAAAAGCGACAAAGGTGATCACTTGCTGTTAGACGGCATACCTCCTTCGCACACAGATGCCTCCAATGCCTCTGCAATGCAGACAGCAGTACGATCCGCACCAAGTCCAGCTCCTTCAGCTTCTCCGCCAATGTCCAGCCCACTGATGGGGTAGACCTGCAGTCCTTTAGGTTCTTATTGTCCCACCGGTTCTTGCAATCATAAAAATTGTGTTTAAAAAGCATTTGGACCTTTGGTTGGCCCCGTAGAATCCGCTGAGTCCAAGCACGCCACCATCTTACCAGAAGAGTAATGTGTGCATACGATCGAGCTCTGTGTGCCAGGCTATTTGATTTTGAATACAATTACTGCTGTGATCTAAGACATCAAAGTGTTTGGCTAGAAGCTCTATCAGCTGTGTGGCACAACGCGCAGTTACCCAGAGCTTCTATTTTGTCTGTGTAGCATTAGACAATGCTCAAAATTCAAAGTAAATTTGTTATCAAAGTACATACATGTCGTCATATACAACCTTGAGATACATTTTCTTGCGGGCATTCATGGTAAGTACAAGAAACACAATAGAATCAGTGAAAGACTACATCAAATGGGGCAGACAAACAAGACAACAAACTATGCAAATACTAAATAAATAAATAAATAAATAACCGATAAATATTGAGATCATGAGGTGAAGGGTTCTTGAAAGTGAATCCATAGGTTGTGGGAGCAGTTCAGTGATGGAGTGAGTGAAGGTGAGTGAAGTTATCAAGAGCCTGATGGTTGAGGGGTAATAACTGTTCCTGAACCTGCTGATGAGGGTCCTGAGGCTCCTGTGCCTTCCTCCTGATGGCTGCAGCATGGCCTAGATGATGAGGATTTGTTGATAATGGATGCTGCTTTCTTGTGATTGTGCTCTGTGTTGATGTGCTCAGTGGTATTGAGGGTTTTACCCATGACGGACTGGGCTGTAGCCACTACTTTCTGTAGGCTTATTTGTTCAAGGGCATTGGTGTTTCCATACCAGGCCGTGATGCAACCAGTCAATATACTCACCACCACACATTTATAAAAGTTTATCAAAGTTTTAGATGACATGCTGAATCTTTGCCAACTTCTAAGAAAGTAGAGGTGCTACCATGCTTTCTTTGTAATGGCACTTACGACCAGGATCCAGGACAGATCCTCATACCGAGGAATTTAAAGTTGTAGACCCTCTTCACCTATGATCCCTCAATGAGGACTGGCTCACAGATCTCCAGTTTCCTCCTGCTGAGATCAATAATCAACATCTTGGTCTTGCTGAAGTTGAGTGAGAGGTTGTTGTTGTGGCACCACTCAGCCAGATTTCCAATTTCCCTCCTAGCCTCACAGGCATAAATATTAAGCGAGTAGAGCAGGGCTACGCATAGAGCCTTGTGTGTATCTGTACTGCTGGAGAAGTTGTTGCCAATCCAAACTGACTGGTGTCTGCAAGTGAGGAAATCAAGGATCCAGTTGCACAAGGAGGTATTGGCGCCAAGGTCTTTCAGCTTATTGATCAGTTCTGAGGGGATGATAGTATTGAATGCCAAACTGTAGTCAATGAAGAGCATCCTAATGAATGCATCTTCACTGTCCAGATGCTCCAGGGTTGAATGAAGAGTCAATAAATTGACATTTGCTGTTGACCTGTTCTGATGGTAGGAAAATTGGAGCGAGTCCAAGTTGCTTCTCGAACAGGAGTTGACATATTTCATCACCAACCTCGCAAAACACTTCATCACGGTGGATGTAAGTGCTGCTGAACGATAGTCATTGATGCAGGTTCTTCTTAGGCACTGGTGTAATTGAAGCAGGTGGGTACCTCAGACTGCAAAAGCAAGAGGTTAAAGGTACACCAGTTGATCAGCACTGGTCTTTAGTACTCGTCCAGGTACCCTGTCTGGGCCAAGTGCTTTCACCCACCTTCTTGTGACCATTTGGCTCTCCTCCAGGTACTCCATTTTCCTGCCACTTTCAAAGATGTGTGGATTGGTAGGCTAATTGGCCACTGTAGCTTGAATCAACTGGTCTGGGGATAGTTGACGTGAATGTGGGAGGAAGATGGGATTAGGGCAGATGGGCGCTTATGGTTGGCATGAACTCGGTGGGTGGAAGGGTCTGCTTCCGCACTGTATGACGCTGTGCTTACTTGCCTTACCAAACAGAAATATAGAGAAAGAGTCCTTACTTTAGCAATGGAGTAGGGTATAGGAAATATCAATGCAGTGACAAAGAGAACGGGCAATCTAGGTGGAGCGCTAATAATGGCAGGCAGTGGAGTTGGTGAAACAGAAGTGGCAGCCATTGATCTGTACATGGAGTAGTAGGGATGTTCCTCACAGGAAAAGATATTTCAAAGGTTCCCAGGTATCATGAAAGCAGAGCAACACAAGCGAGAAGGGAAAGGTAATCACGAGGAAATCTGCAGATGCTGGAAATTCAAACAACACACACAAAATGCTGGTGGAACACAGCAGGCCAGGCAGCATCTATAGGGAGAAGCACTGTCGACGTTTCGGGCCGAGACCCTTCATCAGGGGAAGGTAATGCTACTATAAACATTAGGACCAACCAGAGGTGACCAAGATACAAGTATGTTTATTCATGCTGCCAAAATGGTATCCTGTGAAGATATATTAAAGATTTTGAGTAGATATTTCAACTTATACCTTTAGAAATTCTCCCTGCAATCCATATAATCAACCAGGCGCAGAAGATAACAATGTGCAAGTTTCATCATTTTCACATCATTTTGCTAGGCAAGAAAATTCAAGCTACACCACTTCATGTATGGCACCTGATGTTTCATGTGTGTGCAAAATGCAAACTGCATTGACAAACATGAAACAGTTTTGAGGAAGTTCTGATCTTGAGTGCAGGGAGGAAGAAGTTAATGAAGATGATAATGGGGCATTGGCTTCTTGAAGGCCAAATAATACCAGAGAACACTCTACCTTTATCAGAAAAACAGTGCCAGGGGCGAGAAGGTGATATGCCCTGTGGATGGAAAAGGCAAGGGGCCCTGTTATTGTGGAAACTACCCAAATTCAGGGCACCCATTAAAGATTGTGTGATATTTTATTGCCGCCAGATAACGCATGCGCATTGCATGGGTGCTCGTGTCCCCAAAGAAGAGAACTGCTGGTAATAGTTTCTATTTGCCTTGGATGCAACGGAGCAAAGCTGCCATTAGAGTAACATCTACACACTGGATTCAGATGAGCCAACAGATGGGAAAAGGTATGTTAAATCAAATATACAGCTGCAAAAAGAGTTGCTGACAAGACAGTATTGGCCTCTTCATCACACAAAGTCATCATGACGAGCACCTTCATTAACATTACTGCAGAGACTCAGTTATATCGCAGGAAGTGCATTGAAAATACCTGAAGCACTTTCCGTTAAGACAGAGTATATCGTTTGATACAACTATCGAATTATTTTGTTGACAGAATGTAGTGGCAAACTCTAACAAACTAATGCCACTGCTGGTGACCCACATGGATTTTTTATCGTTGTATGTCATGTTTTCCAATCAGTTCATAACAATGTTTCAAAAGTTGATTCTTTATTAGCAACTAGCATATCATAGAATCTTGAAGCGAAGCAATTAAGCATAAATTAAGTGGTCAGCCAAAGATATGACATCCATTGGTCCCCAGCACTAAACTAAGGTGCAAAGAACAAAGCATGAATACATAACTTATTCCCTTTGCTTTTTCCACACCCCCACCCATGTGACCAACCACCATAATAAACGCACAACACAGAATACAATGCAGATAGAAAACAAATGCTTGGCTCTTACATCAGGGTTAAGCAGACTCACAGAATGCATGCTTCAGAATACAGAGCACATTCTGCGAATACGTGGGATGATCCCTGTAAAGTCTAATGAGTTCAATGATTGGTCAGAGACATAAGCTGCAATCATAGAAACTGATTGGTTTGGAACAAATCCCGTAACTTGTGAGAATGCATGCTTCAAGGAAATGCAGCCTCAGGCAACGACCAAGTTGGCCCTGTCCAAGAAGACCATCGGTCAGGTGGGCTCCAAAAGCACTAAGAAGCCTCGAGATCACAGATGTAACTGTACCTTGGCTAATAAAAGCAGCTGTAATGAGTGTACTGTGGAGAATGATGATCGATTGCAAATATTCCACTGTCTGGGAAGATGAGCAGAGGCATACTTGAAGAGGAGATACAGGTGTAGACCGTAGGCCTGGGGGCCTGTTTCTCTGGTGTTTGCTCTGTGAGTCATGCAGGAATCTCTTCAAATTGGGAAAGTGTCAAAAGGTACCCTGTGCCTGTTTAAGTGAACAGTTATCAATAAATAAAGTAATAATAACACCATAGCCCTGGTGGAGACTAAGGAGGGCCCATCCAAGGAGTGTGTTGCTTGGGCCATCTGGCAAGGCAATCAAACCAAGACAATGTTTTCAATCAATGTGCACAATAATCAAAGTGCACAAGAGACAGGAGGTGAAGGTTGTAGTGGAATTACATGGAGGAAAAGCAAGTTGTAGTGCACTTGGGAAACATCGGTGATAAGCAGAATACGTGCTTCAAATCGTGGGATGGATTCCTGTAAAGGCTAAAGACTAAATACCTTCGAAACATTAGAAGAGCCATCAATATGCCAAGGTTTATGCAGTTTCCAACAAGAGCTACAAACCTTGCATCAAGATGATGCAGAGGCTGTAATACAATGGCAATGAAGTCCTTGTGAAGAAGATGTCCATGGAGGAGGTGTCAGCATAAGAATGAATGGAGACATTATGGGCAGAGGATCAGAAATTCAGAATCAGAATCAAGTTTATTATGAGTTCTGATGAAGAGCCTTGGCCCAAACTATTAATTGTCTCCGCCTCTCCATAGATGCTGTGTTCCTCCAGCATTTAGTGGATTTCCAGCATCTGCAGAATCCCTCGTGTTACAATTACAAACACTGACACTTCATGAAATATGTTGTTTCGCAGCAGTGCTACAGTGTAATACTGATGCACCATCAATAACTCTCTGCGACGTGAGGCGAGATATCGACTTTTATTGACTGGAAGAAAGAACAAGCAGCAATTGACCACCATGCTACATCCTGGAGACTGAGGGCAGGGCTCAGGCCTCAATCGCCTTTATACCGGGGTCTGTGGGAGGAGCCACGGTCAGTGGGAGGAGCCACAGGAGCAGTCAGTGGGGGGGCGTGTCCAGACAGGTATATGTAGTTCACCACAAATACATAAAACAATGAAGTTACAATAAGAAGTATAAAAAATAGCTAAGTAGTGCAAAGAGACAGCAAGATAGTGATGTAGTGTTCGTGGGTTCATGGACTGTTCAGTAATCTGATGGCGGAAGGCAAAGAGCTGTTCCTAAAACGTTGAGTCTTCAGGTGCCTCATGGTAGTAATGAGCAGAGGGCATGTCTTGGATGGTGAGGGTCCTTAATGATGGATGCCAACTTCTTCAAGCGTCACCTTCTGAAGATGAACTTGATGGTGGGGAGTCCAGTGCCCATGATGGAGCTAGCTGAATCAACAACCACCCCTTCCCCTGCCTGTACATTACAGCCTGCGTGCCAGATGGTAATGTAACCAGTCAGAATGCTCTCCATGGTACACCTGCAGAAATTTGTTAAATCAGAATGAGATGTCCCGAAGTGGTAAACCATCCTTTCTGAGTAGACTCGATCCGGAGTGTGGAGTACGAGCGTCAGTGACCTTGCTTTTTTCAGCCATTGGAGTATTCTAGTCCTCAGTAATGACCAGAGCTGCTGGACTCAGTGATTGCTTAAGTCTAACTTAACAGCCATCCCACTATTTCAGCAATAAGAATGCATGAGAGTTTCTGAAAGTTTACAACTGAAAGGCTTATTCCTCAAGCCGGAGAGTCTAGAGTCAGAGCAACACTTCAGGACAGAGGACCAGTAATTTAGGAATGAACTCTAGTAAAACTTCCTTACTCTAAACATTATCTCCCTCAGAAGTCTGAGGATACTTTTCCTTGTTAGGTTTTGAACACAAAGGCAAAGGGCAATGAGCTGAATAGTGGATATAAGGTTCAGGATCAGCCATGTCCTTCTTGAACAGCAAAACCAGTTTGAGAGGCTATCTGCCTAATTCTGCTTTCAGTTTTGATGTTCTCATTTTCTTAAATTAGTGGGATTAAACAAAGTAGAAAGTGTGGAGGCACATGAAGCACGTTAACTCTAGCAGGGATCTACTTGTTTGAATCACTGCTTCTTTCCTGTTAGTATTATTCAAAGGATTCAAAGTAGATTTATTATCAAAGTATGTACGCAGTATACAACCCTATTCATCTTCCCCACAGACAGTAAAGAACCATGGACTCGTTAAAAGAAAAATTATTAAACCCCCTCACGAGAGAAATAAAACAAATTGTGCAAACAGCAATAAAAAAGAGTGAAAACACAGAAAATACATCACAAAATCAAAAAGTGTATTTCAGTTCAGTTCAGTGATCGTTATCTGCACCCTACCCTAATTCAAAAAAAAGCAACAAAAAAGGAGGAACCATACACTAGAACACATCATAAAAGTGAATTAGAGTCCACAATCCACAAACCGTGCCAACTAAACCATCCTCAAGGAAGAGGGAGGTCACTCAACACAAGGACCTTCCTTCCAGAGCAGTGAGCGAGAGGCTGGTAGACGGCACTGAGCACCCGCTCCCTGTCCCTCGTGCCTCGACCATTTCAATCTTCGTCAGCACTTTGATCAATGAGATTGGTGCGAGATGGAGTCGATCATGGGCTCGCACCCAGTCTCCTGGCTTCCTGCTCTCCATGCCACATGCTTTGGTCACGGCCTTGTGGAACCTTCTCGGATATTATGTACAATATAAATTTTATAGAGGGTATGGGAATGCATATCCATACCAAGATCTTTGCATCTTATTGGTTGACCACTTTGAGCTTGTTTTAACTGTGCTCTGCTCATGAATTAGGAGACACAATTTGCTTCTTTCTGGTTTCATACAGTCTTATAAACTTAGCATTGTCTTCAGAGTCAAACACACTCCAATGAGGTTTATTTAACCAATTATTGTCCACTAAATCTTTTGGAATGAGTAGAAGATTTAATCCTGAATATTGAAGATGATTTATTTTGTTTTTTTAAAGAACATGAAATGCACCCAGAACAAAGCCATATAGATTCCAGTGTTGGTTAAAGTTCACTCCCCTCTGCCCATCATGTGCTCTACACATAGGTTGAGTGTAAACATACACGCCTTTCTACATTGTTGCATCAAGGGCTCTGTGAATAATTGCCAGTGCCACGTTACATCTGCATGCTTCTCCTGCCTTACATTCCATCCCACTCACATTTCTCCTCTATTCATATCCTATTGCAGACCTTTAACCATGGAGTTGATTGTCTGTGGTGCATACAGCTCTGCAAATGTTCCCTTCTCTTTTATCTGCACCTTGGGGCAGTTCTCTATATTAAGCACGTGTAAAGTATTAAAAAGGAAAAGACCTATTAGCCTATCCATTCTGCCCACATAACTGAAGCTTCCCAATTACAAACACATCCTCTACCAGGGAGCCACTAAACTTCCAGAGGCAAATAGATGAAAATTCAAGAAGATCCTTTACAACCCGATATGCAATTAAACGATGAGAGAGACCAGTATTTGAAAAATAATTGAAAGAGATAATTTACCGTAAGTATTCGGAGAAATTGAGCTGTGTTGTGAAATGAGGTTTGATTTTGACTGCAGATGGAAGGAGAGCTGAATCCATTGATGTAGCATTCTTATGACTTCTTAACAAAATACTCACTCCTCTATTTTTGCATTCAAGTACAGAGTTTAGTTGGGAAGGGATGCTGCATACCTTGGGTTTCAGAAATTCACCCTTACAGAATTAATAAATCACTACACAACAATTTGAGATATGGTATAAAATTTGTTCTTACAGAATTTATGTGAAAACAGTAAATAAATAAATATTTATTGATAGCAGTTATAAATAAATAATTTTATTATTTAAAATAATAGTGCTAACTGTCCCATTGTACTACCTGAATCAGGGACAGTGTTTGGATCCAGAATTTAACAATCTACTTCCATGATTTGGTTAAGGAAGTCAAATGTCATATCCTTAAATTTGCCGATAATACAAAAACTAGGTGGAATTGTAACTCTTGAGTAGGAGGTAAAGAGCTTTCAAGGGTCTGTAGGCAGACTGATTGAGTGGGAGTGAAAGGTTTGAGATCATCCACCTTGGTGCAGGAAACAGAACTGCAGATGTACCTATGTAGTGCTCATCTTATCTCGTGTGACTGGTCACCACACTCTTTATGAGAAAATCAAATTACATAGTACTATACCAGCGCTAGTGGGCCATCAGAAGCTCTAGGTATTGGAAGGAGGCAGTGAATAGAAAACACACACTTTTAGAGGTAAGTTTGTTTATTTAAAAAAAGCAATATATGCAAAATATTTACTAGGGTAAACACAATTCAAAATTCCAACGTTCTGTTTTAGGTTTCAAATCTCAGATAACAAATGAAAACCAAATTCCTTTTTAGTTAGAATCAGTGAGATTCATTAGATTAACCTTTATTATTCCAATTTCTTGAACTAATTTATCTAGTGTTATTTCCTACTTAAAGGTTTACAGACTAACATTTGCCTTTTTATTTATAACTAGTTAGTTAGAAAGCTAACTGAATTCCTGTTCTTCAGTATTGTGGTTAACTTCAGTTTAGTTCAGGTCAATATGTCTACAAATTCACAAATTTAGATTTTCTATTTATATATACAGCTTAACTCCTTTCGCGACAAATTCTCCAACATCACAACTTTAAAATAAAGTAAATCTCATTCAGTCACTTTTCAAAGTCTTTGCAAAAATAATCAGTTCTTCCAGAAAATCAAGTTCAGATCCTTCAAATGAAGACTAAACTTATACATCCAGCCGTACTGAATCCTCTACATCATGAAACATTTCATTCCCGCGTTGGTTCTTCGATCTCGGGTGGCCAGCCATCTTGTTCCTGGTCCGTTGGATGAATTGGTGGGTCACCCACTGAAAGTCAATTCAAAATACATACTCAAATAAAACCTGACCTCTATACACAGGATTATAATCCGTAAGTTCTTATACACACTCTATTTTCTATTTCAAACTAACTCAATCACATTGTCATTTCCAAACATTTCTCAGTCACAACACTACTGAACATATTTTACATACAAGTTATACACTCTGAACAGTAAAAGTGTTTTAACTCACCAAATTCCTTGGTATGATTGATTAGAACTAAGTTCTGGCTACGCGGTAGAGATCTTGAATGCTCGTCTCTGCCAATATCACCTCACTACAGCCGGTGCTTGTTATAGCTGTAGCTTATTTGTTGATGTCATCTCCCCTGAGGATTTCCAGTAAGTAAGGTAGAGATATTAACTACTAATTCCACTTTTAACAGTTTATGTCTTTAGTTAGTTTCTAATAGTTTGCAGCATTTCTGTTGCTTGTCCGTGCCTGCATCAGCCACGCCTCGTTCTCGCATTCAGATTCAGTTTATTGTCATTTAGAAACCACAAATGCAATGCCATTAAAAAATGAGACAACGTTCCCCCAGAATGATATCACAAAAGCATATGACAAAACAGACTACACCAGAAAATCCACGTAACATTTGGCAATCCCCTATCCAGAGTCCGGAGAAGCTGCTGCATATTAATATCGTGCTACCGTCTAAACAAGACCAAAAACTAAAGCTACAAGACCTGCACAAAACCACATAATTACAACATATAGTTACAACAGTGCAAACAATAGCATAATTGATAAAAAAAAAACAGACTATGGGCACAGTAAAAATAGTCCAAGATGTTAAAGGACTGTAAGTTCAAAAGAAATCACCAGTTTCCACAAGTCCCCAGTGTCCCGACAGACTTGCCAGCCCACGCCAGCGGCAGAAGGGAGTACCCCTGCTATGGACTTCCAAGGCGCTGCCCGACTCAGCCTCGCAGACGCAGCACACAATGGAAGCTCCGTCGAAACCAGCCTCACAGACGCAGCACACACCGAAAGCGACCTGAGTCCGTCGAAAGGAGTCCGAGTCCGTCGAACCTCCGAGCCGACGACAATCCCCTCCGGCACAGCTTCTCCGAGCACCATCCTCTGCCAAGCGTATTAAGACGCCCCCACCAACGGCCATCGGCAACGCGACCCCGAGGACTGGGGGCCTGTTCTTCCCAGCAGAGTCCCGGACCTCACGGCAGCAGCAGCAACGAAGGTCTTCCTGGAATTTCCCGATGTTTCTCCGTGCTTCCACGTCCGTTTTCAATCAATTATGATTGTGCACGGCACCCCGCTTCACAAATAACAGATAATCAGTTCTGGAGTGGCCACCACAAGCTGCGTCGCGCCGCCATCTTGGATAGCTGCTTCTTTCCAAGTTCTCGTTTTCATCCCTCCACAGGTGGAGCTTTCTAACGTTACACCTTTGGATTTAATTAACTTGGGTTACATGGAGTTGATGTTGACGGATTATGAAATATTAATAGTCATAGAGTTATACAACATAGAAACAGGCTCTTCGGCTTATCTCTTCCGCGCTGACCAAGATGCCTAGCCAAACTATTTACAGTTACAGAGAAAGTACAGTGCAAGTAGACCACAAGGTCATGACAAGGTGGATTGTGAGGTCATGAGTCCAACTTATCTATCAGAAGGTCCATTCAATTGTCTCAGAGTCCAGCAGCAGAATAGAAGCTGACCTCGAAGCCTGGTAGTGAGTGCTTTCAGACTTTTGTGAACTCTGCCCAGTGGGAGGAGGGAGGGAGAAGGGGAAGGAGTACTAGCTTGAAGATGATAGATGAGACCAGGTGAGGCGGAAGGTAGGCGGGTGAGGGAGGGAGGGTGAAGTGAGAGGCTGGGAGGTGATGGGTGGTAAAGGTAAGAATGAAGAATCTGAAGAAGGAAGCCAGAGTGAGTAATGGATAAGGAGAGAAGGTGGAGGGGGTTAAGTTACTAGAAGTTGGTAAAGGGACAAATGGAATCATGAAGATTCCCTGTGGAATGAAGAGAGTGAGGGGGAGATAAAGATGTTCTTGCTGCTAGGATCCTGTTGTGGTGGTGGTTGCGGAGAGTCGTGTTGGATGTGGAGGCTCATGGGGTGGTAGATAAGGACAAAAAGAACTGTTATCCTGTTAGGCTGAGCAAGGGATCGCAATGAAATCCACATCACTAATCACAATTGGACTGACCACTGCCTAATCTACTTGATTATCTCCATCAACCTGCTCCCAAAACATTCGTGTCTTTGAAGTTCATGTTTCTAAAGCCCCCACAATCCTAACTGTTTTCTCACATTGTCTCAAAGATAACATGTCAACTCCCAGAATGCCACAGCAGGAAAGTGTCCTTAACTTATGGCTGGCCTGAACTTTGCCATCACAGGGTCCTGTGAAGATACTCTTGTCTTCTCTAACAAGAAGAACCAGGACACATTGGTTGATAATGATCAGGAGATCAAGAGCAAATTTATTGCAAAGGTAAGTCATTCCTGGATTGGAATAGCCACCCTTTCCCAAAGGAATAGAAGCAGACTGACAGGCACCTGAAGGCAGAGATCCAACAGAAACCTGGTGACCTAGAGACTGGCCACACAAAAAAAACTGTGGTTCCAAGAGCAGTTCAGAGGCTGGGAATCCTATACACGTGAGCCACCGATCTGTACTGAGATGGAATTCTCTCCACGGCTGGATGACTGCAGCCCCAACAAATTTTATTACCATCTAAGACAAAACAACCCTTCTGATTGGCACTCCATCTACCACTGGAAATACCCGACTGCTGCACAGTCGCTGTCATGTGTGCTGCCTGCAATGGGTACAGTCGTTACTCACCGTGGCTATTCTAACCACACCTCCCAAATGCAAATCGTCTGATATTGCAGGTGTATAGAAACAGCTGCACCTGCAGATTACCATCCACGTCACTGAGTCCAAACCATTGCTTTTTCTCTGCACCTGTAATTCAGAGCACCTCCAGTCTGTTATCTATGGTGATGCAGGCTGCAGTCATATCCATCCCTCCCTCCCCCCAGCCTTTTATGACATGTGTCCGCCTCACCGCTGACCTTGCCTGTTATCTGTTTACATGTTACACACAGCTTCATTTAAAAGTTTGCAAATCTGGACTCCTGCAGCAAACGACGTACTGTAAGTCTTTGTGAGTTTGTGTGTAGCTCTGAATATCATACACTTCTGTTTTAGAATGGTAGAGTTGTTAGGTCCACTGCATCCATGCAGGTTGTTGCCTCTGCCTTCACTCATGCCAGTTACCCACATTAAGCCCATAGCCTTCCATGCCTTGACAATTCTAGTGCTTGTCTAGATGTTTGTTAGATGTTGTGAGAGCCTCTGCCTTCACCAGCCAGCACGTTCCAAATTCCTGTCGTCTCTGAGCGAAAACAAATCCCCTCTGAACTTACTCCCTCGCACCTTAAATATATTCTTCTTGTCTCAGACACCCTCCATTCTGCTCAGAACTCAAAAAGTGTCGATGTTGGAGGTTATGGCATGGTTGTACAAGGCATTGGTGAGGTCACACTTGGAGTACTGTGGCCTCCTCCTTTAAGAAAGATGTTATTAAAAGAGTGTATAAAAGATTTACAAGGATGTTGCCAGGACTGGAGACACTGAATTATCAGGAGAGTTTGGGGAGGCCAGGACTTTATTCCTTGAAGTATAGGAGAATGATAGGTGATCTTTTAGGGGTATATAAAATTATGAGGGGTAGAGATAGAGTGAATGCACATGGTCTTTTCCCCCGAGGGTGGGGAATCAAGAACTAGAGGGTATAGCTTTAAAGTGTGAAGGGAAATATTTTGCCGGAACTTGAGGGAAAACTTTTCACGTGTGGAATGACAGGCCAGAGGGAAGTGGTTGAGGCAGACACAATAACAACTGTTAAATTTTAGTTGGGCAGTGTATAGATAGGAAAGGTTTAGAAGGTCATGGGCCGAACGCTGGCAAATTGGACAAGCATGGATGGATCATATGGACCATTTGAGCCAAAGGGCCTCTTCCTGTGCTGTAAAACTTTAAACCCCTCATAGCTCTAGAAACTGTTCTACATCATTTTCTTTGGACTAGAACTCTATTACATGCCTGTCAGTGCTGCCGGTGATGCAGCTGCAGCCACACCAGACTTTGAGGTGAGTGGCGCTGGGTTCGAATCCGGCCGGCTCCTTGCATGCTTTCCATCCGTGCTGGGTTGAGCGTCGAGCTGGCAACTCGGCCTCGTAAAAAAGAAACGGACAAAACTGCTAAAGAAATGGCAAGGTTGCTGGCCGAAGTGCACAAGGCGTGGAAATGAACAAAAACAAAATTCTGTTCATGGAAGTCTCAAAGGAGATGACAGCATATGTGTATAGTGGTTCAGTGTTGTTTGGCTTCACTGGACGTGCTGATTCCATGCAGATGGTTGAGCTGTATTTCCAGAAGAAGGGAAGCAGTATGGAACAGAGAAGTTTAAGTAGAAAATTTAAGAACTTAATCCCTTAACAGTTGAAGACATAACAGGAAGTGTCCAAAGATTAAATTATAAGGACAGAAGTAGAATGACATGCATACTTCAGAGCTTTGGGAGGCCGGAGGAGAGCGCAGAGAACAGGATGGGATGGGACCTGAAAGTAGTTTGAAAAGGGGGACCAGATACTAAATTTATATGATCTTATTTTGCGTGCTTTTTCCTTATTATGAATTTTATATTAGATATGTTTGTTTTGCACTGTATTAATCTCCATTTTGTTAATTTTTTTGTGGTTGTACTGTAGAAATGGGTAAAAAAATTAATAAAAAAGGGGGACAAGAATTAAAATACTGAGGTATTGCTTCATTTGAAGTTAGTACAGGTTAGGAAAGGTAGGAATGGTGGATGAATTGTTCATTGGGACATGGATAGATATTATTTAAATCAAAATCTAAAATGCCTGGGACGAGAGACATTTCATGTCTATGAATTTTCATTGAGCCGAAACGTGAACTTCGTGTTTCTTTCCAGAAACATGCCGAGCGTTTCTGGTACCTTGCGCTTTTCGTTCTGATTTTCAACATTCACTGTAGATAATAATAGAACTATTTGAGAGCTGGGTTTTGTGTAGTGGTTAATTTTAACTTGACCTCATATGAGGATTCCACAAGAGTCATTTTGTAAGAATGAGTTTATGTGTTGTAGGTGTCACTGGAATAGCCACCATTTATTGCCTATCCTTCGTTTTCCCTGAGAAGGTGCTGGTAAGCTGCTGCTCACTTTCCTTATTTCACTTGATATTCACTGATTATTTGTAATTAATTTTAAAATGTGAAATACCCTTAGAGAGTAAGACCATATATTTTGGATATATACCTCAAGAATGGTTGAAAAGAGATAAATATTTAATGAATGTACTGTTGGTGGCTGGTAAAAAGACTCTTACTAGGAAATGGTTATCACAGGAGAGCCCAACTTTAAATACATAGATGGAAATTACAATGGACATTTACAAAATGGAGAAGATAACAGCATCTGTTAATCATAAGCTGGAACAATTTGATTCATACTGGGAAAAATGCCTCATAGGCCTGATTTTATTCTCACAAATCAATGAATCTGTTGTAAAAAAAAAGATCACTCCCTACTTGTACATAGTTCTTTCCTTTTGTTTGTTTTTTCTTTCCACTCTTTTCTATAAGTGTATACCTCAGATAAATACTTTGTGGAGATTTTGTGATATATATGATTAAATGACATATATGTACAATGTCTGAAATACATCTTATGGAAATGTTTGTTTGATGAACATCACTAAAAAATTAAATTACGAAAAGTTGAATGCGTTTTTAAAATAGTCTATTTCTGTTAATGATGTCAAAATTATTTTTAAATGTTTACAAATTTTTTATGTGCTTTCACTATTTCTCAATGTGTCTGATCAAGAGTGATACTTAGGAAAATGGGAAGGGTCTTCCAATAGTGCCAGCTGTCAGAGACCATCAGGGCTGCCACAGACGGTGAAGTCAGTCAGCGTTACCTGCTCCTCTTTCACGGAACGGGCTTGATATCAATGTGAACCAGCAAGGTCTCGAGGACATTGGGAACCATACATTCACCATAGGTAAATGTGAACAATGGGAGTGACTGCCTCGTCAAGAACAATCTACCCCACTATGATTTTTTAAAAATTTCAGAAGCATACCTTATTCTTAACGTAACAGTAAATACAATCAATGCGCTTCTTTTCTCGACATTCGTTGTATTGTGGCGACCCGCTTCCCAGCGCACTCGAACCAGTTCACAAATCGGCGCGCGCCGGCATTGAGGCCGGTCCCAAAAAGGGCGCCAAGCCTGCTTCACCAGCAAGGGGAAAAGCCCGCGCGCAGGACGGGACTGTGAATATGCGCCCCCTACAGCATTCCCGCCTGGGGAGGGTGGGATCAGGAAGGCCTTAAAGCGAGGCCGCGAAGTTCGAATAAATCTCTTTTGCAACTGCAGCTCATCGACTACGTGTCGTTATTTCAGCGCTGCGTGTAGCACACCGCTACAGTATCATCATTTCAACACACCCTCTTGCAATGTGCAAACACTGCTCGTGGTTCCTCCTGTGAAATGATTGAAAGGCAGTGTTACGAGATCCAGCTCTTCAATGTTCAGTGTCAGCAGGCCCCTTGACAGTGGAGTTCCCCACAGAGTCTTTGTGGTGACTGAACGGACCTTAAGTGCATTTCTCAGCATGAATCAAAGTGTCTTTCACAGAGCTGGTAATGTTTCAGCAGCAGTCGATGTGTGTCACTGCGTACAGCCCTGGGAAGAACCTGTAGATCAGAAGATCCTCTGTTAGAATGTTGCTCAGGTTGATATGAGATAGAATCAGAATGGAACTGATGCTGTGCGCAGCCATTATGTTGACTGTGGGCTGCAGTCAACCAATCGGATGTAATCACAAACAACGGATCAGCCAATCTTAAACAAACAGATCGCACTATACACTTACAGTGAGGAGTTCACCAGGAGGTGGACAAATATGTTTATTGGCAAACTATTTTCCTTGGAGATGTGACTGCTCTCCACAATTTCCTCCCGTCTCTTGCACTATAGGTCTTTACAAATAAAAATGGCGAGGGCGTTTTATGTTTAGGAAAAACAGTAACAACTCATTTATTGTACTCTAAAAAAACTGAACCCAAAACACAGTATTTTACTTAATTACGTCATCACGTCAGACCAGCCTCTTAAGGTGAACCCTAATTCAATGTCGGTGGCTGTGAATTAAGTACGTTTCCATCAATTACATTACCCTACAGCAGTGGATGTCTCTGACACAGAATGTCTTAATTTCAATTCCCTGAACAGGGTGTTGAAAGATTAAAGTTATCTTAATAGCATTAAGTAAAAATCTGGTGTACTCAAATGATGAAATGAGATACTAACACAATGAACAATAGCAAATGAAATCTGACAGCAAACAGACAAAAGAATGTGCCAGGTGACTCAAGTGTGACAAATCATTGAATCCTCCCTCTTTACAAACAAGCCCCTGAATAAGCTCTGCCACCATTCATTTATTAGCAGTAGATACTGAGTTAGTGATTTAGGTTTTGCAAGTTGGTTCAAGAACAGAATGTTTGAAAGGAAGTAGTTGGTGGCATGGAACTTCAACTCTGAACTCCTGCCTGATGTTAACGGTGATGTTGGAGAACTCTGATGATTGATGTTGCCTTCTTGAGGGAGTGCTGTTACGAATGATGAACAGCTCTGATGGGCAGAAGGGTACAGAATCGCCAATCCCCCCCCCCCCCCCACTTTTGGAGAATCGCAAATCGCTACTATTTCGATGCTGTTATCAAGGAAGTAAGAGAGACAAAAGGGACTCTGCCAGGGCAGTTGTTATTGATAACAGCTCATGAAAGTTAATGAGAGAGAGGCACAGCTAAGGTGGAATGTCTCCAGCTAACAAAAGGAGAGCGGAACCATTGATTACTGCTATTGTCTTTTGGAGAAGGATTGTGTACTTGGTACTGTTCTATTCATTGAAACCCTTCAGGGGGCAATCAGAGTGGGCTGGTTTGATGGGTTACATCATCTCAACCTGATTGACACCTGAGACCCCGTGAGTGGGGATAAAAGTGAGGTCTGGGGAACACCCCTCAGACGCACCAGGAGAAACGCTAGTGAGCATCAGAAACCCCCACGAGACAGGATGGGACACCGGAGACCGAACGAAGGGTCGGTAAATTTTAACTCACAGTGTTTTGTGGCAAGACTGGTGGGGGCTTGTGTGTGTGTCCACCCTTGCCTGGGTGACGAGTCCACCACGGAAGAACAGTCTAGCTAAAGGACGGAGGGGTCATAAGTGAATGGCCACAGCAACAACGCATCGACGGATCAAAATCATAAAGGAAAGTTGGCAAGTCAATAGCTGTTACTGTTCTCTCTCTCTCTCTCTCTCTCTCTCTCTCTCTCTCTCTCCAACAATTGCAACACAGCGGCCAACAACTACTGCAGCCTGCATGAACTGAACTGAAATTTATATTTCCATCTGACAATTTATTATCCCCTAGACGACGATAGAGCTTATTTCTTATTGATTATTATTATACCCACACTTTTAGGTTTAGTATTGATGACGTATATTATCTGTATATTTGCATTGATATTATTCTTGTGTATTTTTACTAATAAATACTGTTGAAAATAGTATCACCAGACTCCAACGGACGCTTCTATCTTTGCTGGTAAGACACCCAGTTACAGGGTTTGTAACAAATTGGGGCCTCGTCTCGAGATTTGATACCAAATTGGAGGGCCAGTGAATCGGGCTTTAAGTCCAGACTTTGATCTGGTTGCGTGGGTAACCAGACGGGAAACCAGCAAAGATGGATGTAGATGAACTTATACAAAACCCGACTTTGAAGGCGCTAGAGTAGGCCACAAAGACGGACTTGGTAAATATTGCGAAAGGACTAAATCTCACAGAGGTGAGGTCGTCAATGAAAAAGTGGGAGATGCGGAGGGCCGTAACTCAGTATTATATTAAGAAGGATGTGTTTTTGGCTGAGGTATTGGAACATATCCCTGAAAAGGTACCAGCTATTGGGACGGCTCAGTTAGAGTTGGAAAAATTAAGGTTGGAACAGAAGAAAAGGGAGTATGAGCTCCAGGTACAGGAGAAAGAGAAACAGAGGGAGCATGAATTTAGGTTAAAACAGCTGGAAGCAGAGGAAAAGAAGAAGGAAAGAGCCGAAAAGGAGAAGGAACATGAACGTAGGTTACAACAGCTGGAAGCAGAGGAAAGGGAGAAGGAAAGAGCTGAAAAGGAAAAGGAGAAACAGAGGCAGCATGAGCTGAACATGGAGAAGTTAAAGCAACAGGGAAGAGTCCCAGGGGCAGACCGAGAGGAGAGGTTTAATGTTGGTAGGGAGTTTAGGTTAGTACCTCCGTTTGAGGAGACAGATGTTGATAGTTATTTCTTGCATTTTGAAAAGGTGGCAGTGAATCAGAAGTGACCCAGAGATCAGTGGGTGGCGTTGTTACAAAGTGTGTTAAAAGGGAAGGCACAACGGGCATATGCGGCGTTGTCTGTGGAGGAGTCTGAGAATTATGAGGAAGTAAAACAGACTATCCTTCGGACCTATGAGTTAATCCCTGAAGCATATAGACAAAAGTTCAGAGATTTAAAGAAAGTGTGGAATCAGACATATGCAGAGTTTGCCTATGAGAAGGGTGTGCTCTTGGATCGTTGGTGTGCGGCAGAAAGGGTGGAAGAGGATTTCCGGCGTTTCAGAGAGTTAATTCTGATTGAGGAATTTAAAGGTTGTGTTCCGGATGATATCCGGACGTATTTGAACGAGAAGCCGAATAAGTCTATATCAGAATTTGCCAGGATCGCAGATGAATATGCCCTAACCCACAAGACAAAGTTTTCCTCGAATAAGAGTTACCAGAAAGACTGTAGGAATGGTAGAGAAAGCCCGCCGGCTGAGGTAGAAATTAAGCCAGGAGCTAGTGGTAAAAGTAAGGAGGAAGGCAGGCAGGCTGGCAGGTGGGTTCCTGGCTTGACCTGTTTTAATTGTGGAAAGGCTGGTCACATTGCATCTAAGTGCTTTGCTCCGAGGAAGGAGACAGGAAAAGGGAACACAGCAGTCCCTACAGGGTGTATTGTGTCGATCAGCAAATCGACAAGAAAGCCCCAGGTAGATAAAATATGAGAGGGGCGTGAGAAATTTATTTCAGAAGGGACCGTGTCTGTGAAAGAGGGAGAAACCCCAGTTCCAGTGCGGATCTGGAGAGATACTGGAGCTGAGCAGTCATTGATTCTCAGTAAGGTACTAGATTTTGGAGAGGTAGTTTTAAGAGGCATAGGAAAAGGGACAGAAGCTGTGCCTTTGCATGGGATCATTATAAATTGTGACCTGGTATCTGGACCAGTTGAAGTAGGGGTGCGGTCAGAATTACCGAGAGACGGTGTGGACGTCCTTCTTGGTAATGATTTAGCAGGGGGTGAGGTGTGTTCAGCCATGAAGCTGATGAGCAAGCCTGTGAGTGCTGAGGACCCGCCCCTAGGTTCCAAGATCTATCCCGCATGCGCAATCACTCGCAGCACGTCGAGAAAGGCAGCTGAGAAAGAGACCAGTTTAAATCAGTCCAGTGTCGATTTGGCGGAGACGTTTTTACTGACCCTGTACCAAGAGGGGTTAGAGGGTGGTAAAACGGAGAGTAGGGAGGTGAAAGAGAGTAAAGGAGAGGAGGTAGACCTATCCTTAGGCAGGAGGGAATGTATAGAGGCACAGAGTAAAGATGAGAAACAGATAAGGCAGTTAGAAGGTCCAGGGTTGGACATGGATGATCTGTCTGGCTTGACGGAACTGTTTGAAGAAGTTGAAAAATTGAAATGTGTTCCCGATAATGATATAAGGGCAGTCCTAGATGAAAAGGATGCTGTTACCTTGAAGGAGTCTGCTGGGTTAGCAGATGAAATTGTTTTAACCCACAGGGTTGAGTTTACTCCGGAAGGGAGTTGCCCAGAGAGTAACTGAGAGGATCAGGGGAATTTAGAATTTGAAAAGGGGATGGGTATTGAAAGCCTGGAAGAAGCAGATGTCCCGTTTGAGTGTGTTCAAGATGAGGATGCACATGGTACTGAACCTAGTAATGAAACTCAGGAAAAGTCTGAGGTATCTGATATAGTTGAAAAGGAATGCAGTCCTTCTGGGTCAGATGGACTTGGTTCAGTGAAGAAAGGGTTAACCTTGGTACCAGTGGGAAGTGAGAATTCCCAGTTGTTTGAGTTAGAAGGTGTGTTAAAAGTTAGTGAGGAGATGGGAGCTGGTGATGTGAATATTATTATTGAAGGAGAAGGGAAAAATGTAGTTCCTAAATTGAATGAAGAAAATTTAAAGTCTGGATTGGTTTCAGAAGCAGTAACCAGGCTGAAGGAACAATGGCTTGTTAACAAGGTGCCTGTGAATCAATTACAGTTTGTTTTGGAATTTAAAGGTAAACACCTTGCAGATGATAAACTGAAAACTAATAGAAGGAAGGGTCCTGAAGATAAAACTAATGACTTGCTTAAAAATAAAGAATTGTGTGGAAGTTCAGAAGATGGGCCAAGTTTGGAAAACATTGTTGATAAAATAACTCCTATGAGAGGAGTATGCGAAAGCCTATTCCACACTGGTGAGCAAGCTAACCATGTGGAAGTTAAGTGGAAAAGAGGCGAAGGTTGACAAAATGCCACTTTAAATAACAGGATCTGGTTTTGAGGGATTTCGACAAAGCATGTAAATAATAAAGACAACACCATGGAAGATTGACTGTTAAGTTTGGAAGTGGAATGGGGATTAGTATTTGCATAAACTTTTGTGGTGTACTGCAGAATAATCACACATGAATTGGTTCACATTTTGTAATATATACTTAAGATCACAACTCTTTAGTTTTGTTTTTGCTGAAGAAAAGGAATAAAAATAGGTGGTTATTAAATTGGAGTCTGATGCTACAGGAATTTATTAAGGTACAAGATATTAAGATATTAAAGGAAGTGACAATGTAATCGCTAACTGTTTAGATGCTAAGTTGAATGTATATCTGTATTACTCTGTAGTTAAAAACTCTTTTGTATTGTGTTAGATTCTGAAATTCTGTAAGACTCTGTATTAGTTAATTTTCCCCTTTGGTGAAAATTCTTAGAAGGATGGGGGTGTTACGAATGATGAACAACTCTGATGGGCAGAAGGGTACAGAATCAGCAATGCCCCCCCCCCTTTTGGAGAATCGCAAATTGCTACTATTTCGATGCTGTTATCAAGGAAGTAAGAGAGACAAAAGGGACTCTGCCAGGGCAGTTGTTATTGATAACAGCTCATGAAAGTTAATGAGAGAGAGGCACAGCTAAGGTGGAATGTCTCCAGCTAACAAAAGGAGAGCGGAACCATTGATTACTGCTATTGTCTTTTGGAGAAGGATTGTGTACTTGGTACTGTTCTATTCATTGAAACCCCTCAGGGGGCAACCAGAGTGGGCTGGTTTGATGGGTTACATCATCTCAACCTGATTGACACCTGAGACCCCGTGAGTGGGGATAAAAGTGAGGTCTGGGGAACACCCCTCAGACGCACCAGGAGAAATGCTAGTGAGCATCAGAACCCCCACGAGACAGGGTGGGAGACCGGAGACCAAACGAAGGGTCGGTAAATTTGAACTCACAGTGTTTTGTGGCGAGACCGGTGGGGGCTTGTGTGTGTGTCCACCCTTGCCTGGGTGATGAGTCCACCATGGAAGAACGGTCTAGCTAAAGGATGGAGGGGTCATAAGTGAATGGCCACAACAACAACGCATTGACGGATCAAAATCGTAAAGGAAAGTTGGCAAGTCAATAGCTGTTACTGTTCTCTCTCTCTCTCTCTCTCTCTCCAACAATTGCAACATAGCGGCCAACAACTACCGCATCCTGCATGAACTGAACTGAACTTTATATTTCCATCTGACAATTCATTATCCCCTAGACAACGATAGAGCTTATTTTTTATTGATTATTATTATACCCGCACTTTTAGGTTTAGTATTGATGACGTATATTATCTGTATATTTGCATTGATATTATTTTTGTGTATTTTTACTAATAAATACTGTTGAAAATAGTATCACCAGACTCCAACGGACGCTTCTATCTTTGCTGGTAAGACACCCAGTTATGGGGTTCGTAACAGTGCCTTATGTAGATACTTCTGAAGGTGGGGAGAGATGTGCCCATGATGCATTGGTCTGAATCCCTCCTCACAAACTACTCACGTACCCTGCCTACCAAACACTCCAGCCCCTCCTGTACCAAGAGTCAAGAAGTCTGATTTAATCTCTGAGGCCTGAGCCACAATGCAGAATGGTGGAAACTTTTTTTAATTGTGCAATCTATTTGGTCTGATGTTAGTAATTCAGGAGGACAGAATATGCAGACTGCTGAGAAATTATTCTTCGCGCTAGTTGCTGTGAAGAAATTATTTGAAGAGAACACACTCCTCCAGTGCAGGCTGCCCTGTGGATTATGAAGCAGCAGCAATCTCGGTGTCTTTCCTTGACATCGCACGAGTGCGACAACTGAACAGTAGGAAGCCTTACAGATCTTTAGTCACAAGTCACTGTATAGAGGAGTCTCACTTAAAGAAACTCAGGCTGAATTTGATAGGTGTGGAGCTACCTGTGGCAGAACTGTGAGGGTGTAAGGTACAGCAAGTTCCATAAACGTACTTGGATTGCAGGGTAACATAAACACCAAATATTATAAGATTAAACTTTTCCAAACCAGGGCAAACAATGGCACGATTGTTATGTTTTGTAGTTTCAAAACATTAAACTAATTCCAAGGAAGACATGGGAGTCGGAAATGTAAGTCCAACTTCGTGTTTACTTTAAAGTGAGGCACTTAATACTTGGAAGTGTCATGACGTATGCAATTCACGTATTTTTACATAGAACCCATAATGAATTATATAAACAGCAAAGAATGTTTAATTAAAATATATTTACAACATACTGAAATATTAAATCCATAACACTCTTCCCTGCTGTGCTATAAACTCCAACTCAATAGAGAATGCAGTTCTACTATATACACTGTATACTACATAATGGAACTATGATATACAGACATCCACAGCAGTAAATTTTAAATTACCTCATTCAGGTCTAAAGATTTCATTGCTGTGGAGGGTTTCTCACTCTTGTGGAAAAGCGTCTTTCCTGACAGGGTGGAGGAGTGGGATCACTCTGCTTGGCTTGTTCCTGTGAAAACAATCTCAGGTTCTGGGGCCTCTTCCGTGGAGATTGTAGGAGCTGACTCTGAGACTGCAGGAGGTGGTTCTGACAGCTCTGGACACCTTTCTTCTCTGTCCTTTATCTTCTAGTTTGTGCATCTTTATCTTGGGAAGGCGTATTTAGTTCAGTGGCGTTTTCCCTTATTAATCCTTTGATTGTTCCCTTTACCATCTGATCTCTGCTCTTGGTTTCCACACCTACAACATCATTTGACAAATCCTCTGTTTTCATATTGCCATTCACTCCTTTCGTTTTGGCCTTTCATTCATCCAACTGGGCTTTAGTCTTTGCAAGTACTTTTACAAGCAGATGTTTGTTTCCCACTTGAAGTTCATGCATAACCTTAATGCAAGCAGAGTAGATTCTCATGCTTTATACTCACAAAAGTTAAATGCTTGCAGCTTTCCTTGAACTTCCTTCCAGCTTAAAACCAAGCCACATTTCACAAGTGACTGCCTGATTAATATATCAGAATCTTTCTCAGAGTTCGACAATTCGTATCAGGGCTGCATAAAAAGAGCTACCTTTTAATCAGGAGAGTGATCAAGTCTTTAAAGACAGAGTTTCATGGCAGTTTCTTGGATTTGAGAATCAATGGGTAAGAGGGATTCATTAGAAAGGGCCAATAAGAATAATTCAAGTGCAAGCGGAGCGGCCAATCCCGTGAGTGTGCCAATGTCTAGAGTGGCCTTGGCTCATCAAGCTTAGGCGAGATCAGGTTTGGGTGAGGTAAATTGTCAGGTAAGTTACTCCATTTCTGTCCTTGCTTGTTCATTCCTCATCTGTTAGGGCCTAGTGGATGAGCAAGAATGGCTCCAGGGGCAGTGTTTTGTACTCTGAGTGGGATGCGGAAAGTCTAGGAGACCTCCAGTTGCTCAGGTAAATACGTGCACCTGGTTGCAGCTCCTGAGAGAACGTAAAAAAGGAACTGGAGCTGCAGCTTGGTGATCTTCGATTCATATGGGAGAAGGAGGAGGTGAAAGACAGAAGCTACAGGGAGGTAGTCACCGCCAGGCTGCAGGAGACAAGTAACTGGGTGACTGACAGGAGGAGAGGAAATGCACAGCTAGTGCAGAGCACCCCTGTGGCCTTTCCCTTCAATAATGAGTATACAACTTTGGATACTATTGAGGGCGATGACCTACTGGGGGAGCCACAGTGACAGGGTCTCTGGCACGGAGTCTAGTGCTATGGCTCAGAGGACTGCAGTGCTGATAGGAGATTCTGTAGTCAGAGCAACAGAGGTGAGGTTCTGTGGGCACGATAGAGACACCCGGATTTTACGTTGCATTCCTGGTGCCAGGATCAGAGATGTCTCAGATCGGGTCCATGGCATTCTCAAGGGTGAGGGTGAGCAGCCAGAAGTCCTGGTACATATTGGCACTAATGAGATAGATATACAAGGTGAGGAGGTCCTGAAGAGAGATTTTAGGGACCTAGGTAGAAAGCTGAGAAACAGGACTTCCAGGGTAGTAATCTCTGGATTGCTGCCTGTGCCACACGCCAGTGAGGGTAAGAATGGGATGATTTGGCAGGTGAACGCATGGCTGAGGAACTGGTGAAAGGGCAGGAGTTCAGATTTATGGATCATTGGGGCCTCTTCTGGGGAAGGTATGATCTGTACAAAAGGGATGGGTTACACCTGAACCCAAGGGGGACCAATATCCTTACAGACAAGTTGGCTAGAATTGTTCAGGTGGGTTTAAACTAATTTGGCAGGAGGGATGGGAACTGGAGTGATCGTGCTGAAGACGAGGTAGCTGGTTTACAAACAGAAGCAATGTGTAGTGAGACTCCTAACAAGGACAGGCTGTTGATAGGGCAAGATTGCATTCAACAGGATGAGATACAACATAAAAGGTGGACAAAATCGAAAAGCGTGAATACAGAACAGAAGGTGTTATACTTGAATGAGCACAGTACACAGAGTAATGTAGATAAACTTGTAGCACAGTTACAGATTGACATGTATGATGTAGATATCACTGAATCACGGCTGAAATAAGTTAATAGCTGAGAGCTTAGTGTCCAAGGATACATATTGTATTGAAAGGACAGGCAGGAAGGCAGAGGGGGTGGCGTTGTTCTGTTGGTAAAAAATGAAATTAAATCATTGGAAAGAGGTGACATAGGATGGGTAGGTGTTGAATCATTGTGGATAGAGCTAAGGAACTACAAGGGTAAAAAGACTCTGATGGGAGTTAGATACAGACACCCAAACAGTAGTAAGAACGTGGTCTACAAATACAAGGGGAGATAGAAAATGCATGCCAAAAGGGCAATGTTACAATAGTCATGGGGGAGTTTCAATATGCAGATAGATTGGGAAAATCAGGTTGGGGCAGGATTTCAAGGGGGGACTTTCTAGAATGCCTGTGAAATGGCTTTTTGGAGCAGCTTGTGATTGAGCCTACTAGGAGAGTCAGCTATTCTGGATTGGGTGTTGTGCAATTAACCAGATTGATTAGAGAGCTTAAGGTGAAAGAACCTTAAGGAGAACATGATAATATGATCAAATTCACCCTGAAATTTGAGAAGGAGAAGCAAAATTCAGATGTATCTGTATTACATTGGAGTAGAGGGAATTACAGAGCCATGAGGAAGGAGTTGGCCAGAATTGATTGGAAGAGAACACTGCTAGGGTTGATGGCAGAGCAGCAATGGCTGGACTTTCTGAAACCAATTTGGAAGGCACAGGATATATATACTGTATCCCAAAGAGGCTAACAGAGAAGTCAAAGCCAACATGAAAGCCTAAGAGAGGGCAGATAATTGAGCAAAAATGAATGGAAAGTTAGGGGATTGGGAAGCTTTCAAATCCTAACAGAAGGCAACTAAAAATTCATTAAGGTAAAGATGCAATATGAAAGTAGATATCAGACTGCTAGAAAATGATGCTAGAGAGGTAGCAATAAGGGGCAAGGAAATGGCGGGTTGACTGAATAAGTATTTTGCAGCAGTCTTCACTGTTGGAGACACTAGCAGTATGGTGGAAGTTCCAGGTGTCAGAGGTCATGAAGTCTTTGAAATTACCATTACAATGGAGAAAGTCCTCAGGAAACTCTGAAGGTACAGTAGATAAGTCACCTGGACCAGGGTTCTGAAAGAGGTGGCTGCAGAGATGGTGGAGGCATTAGTAAAGATCTTTCAGAGTCACTAGTCTATGGAACGGTTCTGGAATATTGAAAATCGCAAATGTCACTCCACTCATCAAGAAGCGAGAGAGGCAGAAGAAAGGAAATGATCAGCCAGTTAGTCTGACCTCAGTGGTTGGGAAGGTGTTAGAGTCAATTGTAAAGGATGTGGTTTCAGGGTACTAGGAGGCACATGAGAAACCAGGCTATAGTCGGCATAGTTGAAGGAGAATCTTACCTGACAATTCTTTTGGAATTCTTTGAAGAAATAGCAGGCAGATAGACGAAGGAGAATCAGTTGATGTTGTGTATTTGGATTTTCAGAAGGCCTTTGACATGGTGCCGCACATGAGGCTGCGTAACAAGCTATGAGCCAATGGTTTTACAGGAAAGATTGTAACATGGATAAAGCAGTGGCTGACTGTCAGGAAGCACAGTGTTGGAATAAAGGGAGCCTTTTCTGGTTGGCTGCTGGTGACTAGTGGTGTTCCACAGGGGTCTGTATTGGGACTGATTCTTTTTATGTTATTTGTTAATGATTTGGATGATGGAATTGATGGCTTTGTTGCAAAGTTTGCAGACAATATGAAGATAGGTGGAGGGGCAGGTAGTTTTGAGGAAGTAGAGAGGCTACAGAAGGACTTAGATGGCTTAGGAGGATGGGCAAAGAAGTAGCAGATGGAATACAGTGTTGGTCATGCACTTTGATAGAAGAAATGAAAGGTTCGACTATTTTCTAAATGAAGAAAAAATACAAAAAACTGATGTGCAAGTGGACTCGGGAGCCCTTGTGCAAGATTTCCCAAAGATTAATTTATAGGTTGGGTCTGTGGTGAGAAAAGCAAATGCAATATTAGCATATATTTCAGGAGGACTAGAACATAAAAGCAGGGATGTAATGTTGAGGCTTGTGAGCAGTTTTGGGCCCCTTATCTTAGAAAGAATGTGCTGCAGCTGGAAAAGGTTCAAAGGAGGTTCACAGAAACAATTGGCTTGTCATGTGAAGAGAGTTTGATGGCTCTGGGCCTGTATTCACTGGAATTCAGAAGAATGAGGGGTGACCTCATTGAAACCTATTGAACGGCGAAAGGCATTGATAGAGTGGATGTGGAGAGCATGTTTCCTATGGTGGGAGAGTCTAAGACCAGAGGACACAGCCTCAGAATAGAGGGGCATCCTTTTAGAATGGAGATGAGGAGGAACTTCTTTAGCCAGATAGAGGTGAAACTGTGGAATTCATTGCCACAGGCGGCTGTTGTGGCCAAGTCATTGGGTATATTTAAGGCAGAGGCTGATAGGTTTGTAATTAGTCAGGGTATGAAGGGATATGGGGAGAAGACAGCAGATTGGGGCTGAGAGGAAAAATGGATCAGCCATGACAAAATGGTGGAGCAGACTCAATGGGCCAAATGGCCTAATTCTGCTTCTATGTCTTATGGCAGGGGTCACCAACCTCTTCGCGGACCAGTTTAATATTGACAATATTCTTGCGGACTGGCTGACAGGGGTGGGGGTGGGGAGTTAATCACGAGCGGAATACAGCGATACTTGAAGGGGGTTCCTTATGTTCAGTCTATTCCGCAATTTAGTTTTCGTGGCTATCAGCACTTGCTTCTGTCCCGCTTGCTCACGTTTTTTCCACTCAAAAAACTCAATGGGTTTGTCTTTAAGTGCAGGGTGCTTGGACTCAAGGTACTGAAGCAGTTTTGAGGGCTTCATTGCCTCATTAGACAGCCTCCGGGCCCGAACTCCAGCCTCCCGACCACCCGCCGCCAGACACCTTGGCCAGGTGCGGCTGGTCGTGGGTGGGGTGAGAGGACAAGGTCAGGGCCGGAGGTCCCCGTGCCGGGGCCGTGGCGGTCGCGGTTCGGAGAAAGCGACTGACCGAGCAATCAGGAGTGTGACAGGGCACGTGCCCCCCCCCCCCCCCCCAGTAGGTAGGTAGGATCTATTGGCCGACAAAAGTTTGGCTCGAGTGATGACTTTCAGTAGATCGCAGCGAGGTAGCTGCTCTGCTACTTACGAAACCCTGAGCCCGAATTAGGTTGTCTGTGAATATTTTAGCACTGGGTTCCCCATGAACATTTGGTGTGCTAAACAGGTTCCGAGGCGGTGCCCATCTGTCCACACTCCAGGCCAGTAGCAACGGCACTTCTTGCCGTCCGCATGAGGCGGCTGGTTACCCGAGGCCAACCAGTGACCCCTGGCACGAGGGTGTCACTGCGCTTAGGCGACTGATGACCTTGCGTGTGTTCAAGTTCAACAGTGGGCGTGACAGGGAATGAGGAAAGGTGCAGCTGACTCATTTCGTTTCATATCGTCAAATCATATTGTTTCCTCGCAGCCCGGTAGCACATGCTTTGCGGCCCGGTGGTTGGGGACCACTGTTTTACGGTGCCGACAAAAACTGTTGTATTTGGACCACTGCTTTTGTCACATTTGGTCATGGAAGGGCCTTGAGCAGCATGGACAATGGTTCATGTTGTACAGCATGGAGATACAAAGCATCTTTCAGTACCTTTGTAAATTCATTTTCAAATGACTCTATTGTAGGGGATGTGACATACCAATGGTGGTTGAATCTCTAATTAATCTCAGCTAATCATGCCCCAAAATGCTGGTTCTCTTGTTTTTACCACAGGCGAGCTCAATGTTGCTTGTTGGTTGTTGTATTTCACTGATATGAATGTCATATCCACAGGAATGATCTTTTTCCCAGCATAAGTTTTCAGCTGGATATCTGTAGGGTTCAGTTTAGTGTCTTTGAAATGCTGTTCAAACTCATTTTGGGGAATGACTGAAACAGCCAAACCAGTGCCCAAATTCCATTTTAGTTAATTTGCTGTTCAATTCTGGAGTAAGCCAAATTGCTTGTCTATTGTTAGTTTTCACATTGTAGATCTCAGGTCCTGTGTCTCTCTCATCATTATCTGATTTTTCATCGACAGCATGCAGTTTAGTGCTCTTTCTGAAAGCACAAATCGACTTTTTATCTTGTTCTCTTCCCTGTGCAGTCTGTTTATTTCTGTCTGCCCAACGCGCTTTGTACGTGTGCTACTTTACTGCATTTTCCGCAAGTTTCACTTTTAAATCTCCATTTGGTGTGGTGTATGGGAGCCCCTGTCACAATGGTGACACAATTTGTTCAGTAAGGCCGATTTCTGTTTAGACATTGTAATTTGGTTTATGCTCACTGTCACTCCAACTCAATTGCATCTCTGCCTGCTGTTTCCATTGATTAAACATTTTCAATGGACCTTTTAAATGTAAGTTGTGCTTCAGTTAGGAGCCACTTTTGAATGCTTTCTTCTCAGATTCCACAAGCTAAACAACCCCTCAGTGCATCATTAAACCCATAACCGAACTGACAATGCTCAGTCTCTTCAATTCAGCCGTATATGCTGAAATGGATTCTCCTTCCTTTTGATTTGCTTATGAACCCTAAAGCGTACTGTAATCAACAATGGCTTTGGTTCTAAATGTTTCTGCATTACTTTCACAATAGCAGCTAAACTCATTTCTGCTGGTTTGGTTGAAGCAGTTAAACTTCAAAGCAAACTGTATGCCTTTAAAAGCAATGCACTCAGCCGAATTGGTACTTGTTTTTCATTGGCTATTTCATTTGCTTCAAAATACTGTTGAATTAACTCTGTATACATGAGCTAGTTACCCACTGAGCAATCGAAGGTCTCGAACTTCTGACTGTAGCCAGCCATTTTTGCTCTTTTTTATGATTATTATCACACAGTATTCACTTTATGAACCTGTGAATTCTTCTATTTTCTGTCTTTTTGAAAAAAAACATGATTGCATCTTCCCTTCTGAAGAACATGTACCATACTGTTTTTTTCTAACTCAACCATTCCTCGCAGCACTTCAACAGGCCAGCAACCATCTTGAGTTTGTTTTAAAACTACATCGCCTCCACTGTTATGTTTTGTAACTTCAAAACGTTAAACTAATTCAAAAGAAGACACTGGAGTCCAAAATATGAGTCTAACTTCATGTTTACTTTAAGAGAAGCATGTACCTAACACTTGGTAGTCTCATGACATATGCAATTCACATATTTTTACATATAACTATAATAAATTATATAAGCAACAAAGAATGATTAATTAAACAATATATTTACAATATTACCTAAATGTCAAATATACAACAAAAATTCTGTGCCTCATTGAACTCGTGTCCTCATACCTCGACTCCACTCTATCCTCCTTGGTTCAGTCCATTCCCACCTACATCTACAACACATCTCATGCTCTTGATCTCACTAACTTTCAGCTCTCTGCCCCTGGCCACCTCATATTCACCATGGATGTCCAGTCCCTATGCACTTCTATCCCCCATCAAGAAGGCATTAAAGCTCTCTGCTCCTTTCTCAATAAAAGAACCAAACAGTTCAAATCCAGCCGGCTCCCTCGCACGCTTTCCGTCCGTGCTGGTTTGAGCATCGAGCTAGCAACTCGGCCTCGTAAAAACAAGAAAGCCTGCTAAAAAAAACCGCCGTTACGACGGCGTCCCGATGACTCCACTCGGAGTTAAGGGCTTCCTTTTCTTCTATTGTATCTTGAACGATAAAAGATCATGGAAATCATGATTACAATGGTTTTAAGTGAAAGTCACAACTTTGAGATTCAATATTTTTATGCTGATTCAAAGTTCAAAGTTCAAATTAAATTTTATTGTTAAAGTACCTATATGTCACAATATACAACCCCAGCCAGAAGAAAATCTGCAGATGCAGGAAATCTAAGCAACACACATAAAATGCTGGAGGAACAACGCCAAGATTCATTTCCTGCGGGCATACTCAGCAAATCTATAGAATCATAACTATAACAGGATCAATGAGAGATTAACCAGTGTGCAATAAACTGTGTAATTGCAAATATAAATAAATGGCAATAAATATCAAGGGCATGAAATGACAAGATAAAGAGTCCTTAAAGTGAGATCATTGGTTGTGGGAACTTCTGATGGGCAAATGAGTGTAGTTATCCCCTTTTGTTCAAGAGCATGATGGTTGAGGGTAGTAACTGTTCTTGAACCTGGTGGTGTGAGACCTGAGGCCTCTTGTACCTTCTGCCCTGATGGCAGCAGTGAGAAGAGAGCCTGGCTGGCCTGGGTGGAGGCAATCTCTGAAGATGGATGCTGCTTTCCTACCACAGCATTTCATGTAGATGTGCTCAATGGTTGGCTGAATGGCTGATTCATTTGATTATAGCCAAATTATGCTGATAATGTTAGAGGAAAGAATTCGAGACAATCTTAATTTCTTTCCACGATAATGGTTGAGGGATTAATGTGGGCTGGGAAAACTCTCCTGGTCTTTAAAATTGACCAATGCTGTTTCTGTGTTCCTCTGACGGAGTTCAAGGTTAACACTCCATGTGTAAGATATCTTTAACAACGCAACACTCCTTACAAAGAAAGGTCGAAGCTATTACAAATGCTGTGAATACTAAATTTTCTCATTGCATGTTTGTTTCTCTAGTGACAGCCAACTCGGCGATGAAGGGTGCAGTCAGTCTTCCCAGAAACGAATCTTCATTTGAGGATTTTGTCCATGAAGCACCCAGAGACCATGATCCTCACACTGCTAGCGATGATGCTTATTTGAATGAGGCCTTAGATAAAGAGGCACAAGCACTTGATGATGATGACTGTGCTAAAGGCGATGCAGTTCCATCTTCCCTGAAGGGAGGGCATCGAAAGGTTTCCTTCTTGATAATGAAGTCCAAGAAAGGAGAAGGATCTCTTGGGCCAACTATTACGAGTTATGACCAAGTGGAAAAACTCCCTAAAATACCACATCAGGCGCAGACCCAGGCTCCACATTTCCCTGAAGGATTACTCTGCCAATTGCCATCCAATTGTATTAAGCGTGACAACCCTGTGCTTCAGAACCAGCCTGCTACTACCCAATGCCCAGAGCTGGTGGCTTCTTCTTCAAGGTACAAAGCTGAATTAGTGATCCTCAAAGTGGGTTGTTTAGCACAAGAGACCCCAGCTGCTGAAATCTGAAGCAACGCAGCAAACTTTGAAAAAATTGCCAGATGAAGGGTTTTGACCTGAAACCCTTCATCTGGCAATGATGCTGCCTGACCCACAGAGTTACTGCACCTCTTTGTGTGTTAATTAGTACAAGTGTCAAAAGACACTCAGTGTGTGAGACCATTGGTTTGTGTTAATGGGATTGATTTTGTCTGCGATGTGCATCGTGTTAAAATAGGCAGCCAACGTTAATGACTTTTCTGCATATCAAGTCAAGTGAAGTTTATTGTCATTTAACTATATACACGTATACCATCAAATGAGATGTTTCTCAGAACTAGGGTGTAAAGCACTGTCCATAACACACATAACACATAATAACTTAAGGATGAAATCTACAGATGGATTACACATAAATAAACAAACTGAAGTACATAAATTAAATATTGTAAGGTACAGAACAGATTAACCAGTGGCATTTTGAATGTGATGCGGCAGGGAGTTCAGAAGCCTAACGGCCTGAGGAAAGAAGCTGTTTCCCATCCTGACCGTTATTGAGTCTCCTGCCTAACTATAGAAAGTCGAAGGGGATGCTGGATGGATACGTGGGGTCCTTGATAATACTAAGGGCCCTGCGTGTGCAGCACTCCTGATAAATGTCCCCAATGGAAGGTAGGGAGACCCCTATGATCCTCTCAGCTGTTCTCACAGTCCTTTGTAGGGACTTCCATTCTGATTCTCAGCTGCTTTCAGATGGAGTTGCAACTTGTAAGGATGCTCTCAATGGTGCTGCTATAAAATGCAGTTAAGATGGGGGGGGTGGGGGGGCCTCACTTACCTCAATCTCCTTAGGAAGTGGAGACGCTGCTGTGCATTCTTGTTCAGGGAGGTGATATTAAGGGACCAGCTGAGGTAATCCATGATGTGAACTCCCAGGAACTTGGTGCACCTAGCTCTCTCTATGGAGGAGCCACGTATGCGCATGTTCTATAGTATTTATACATGAGTGCTTTATGGCTCACATAATTTTCTTATGATGAAATTCCCACAGTAAAATGACAACAGATCTCAGTATTTTCAAACCATATGCTCTCTGAACCCTTGCTTTAAGATCTGGCAGGTACAATACTGAGGAACTTCTATACTTCTGGAAGCAGAGTCTTTCAGATGGAACTGTAAAGTATTTGTCCTAACATGGTGAAAGTTAAAGGTGCCTTGTACTCTTTTGATGAGATAGTTAGTTACTGCCTGTTATGCCACTGATGTTTAGGGAAGCAATGAAGGTTTTGAGGAGATTGTGGGGAGTTATCTCCAATTACCACCTTTGTCCTACTTGTGCTCAAATTTATCAACTAATTTCCTACATTACTACAGCAACCAAACATCAAACTTGCTTCGTCAGATGGAAAGGCTTGACATTCTGCAGAGTGCTACCAAGTTCCTCCTCAGGGTACTCCATGGAATATCCCATCAGACCTCTTCAGTTTCCTACAGCAGTTCACCATTGTAGGTGTGGTCATTAATGCACAATTGGGACTTCCTGCTTCCCACTCAGCTTTTGCAGAATCATATTGGAAACCAAATAAAACTATTTTTTAAATGTAAATGAACAAATCAAATGTCCAATTCTAAAGCTTTGAATTGACTCCTTTCTTTTGCCTTAGGAGCCAAATAAAGGAAAATCTCCGTCCGGTGTTCGCGTCAAACCCTGTTGGTGAGTATACCTGAAACAGACTGGGAGATGGACGGAGTTCAGCTCCTTTACATCTGTTACGTCTAATTGTAGTTACAAGTATATATGAGAATCTGATTGTTTTCTTGTCCAGGAAAGATGATGAATCAAAGGATTTTTTTTCAATTCTGAGAATTGTTTGAAGAAGAGGGCTCAGCGGGCCCGATATGGGTTTTGCTGGCAGGTCTGCTGTATGGATATTCGGTTCTGGTGGTCAGTCCAGATCAGGGAGGGCTCAATGTTTCCCATCAGCTAATGTTTCCATTCCTCCAAGCCCATTTAATAGTGAGTAGCTCCCCGTCTAATGATACAGGGTTGAACTTGCGTGAGAAGAAGGCAATAAGGATGTGTCTTCCCGTCCAGTCCTTGCTGGGAGAGGACACCCCGGAACCCACGTCAGATGCATCCATCTCTACCACAAAGGGTCCAGAGGGGCTCGGATGGCAGAGAAGGGGAGCGGTGGTGGAGTCTCTTGAGCTCCTTGAAAGCTGGTCCACAGCAGCAGGTCAGGCAGGTGACTTGAGAGGAGCAGCAAAGTGCCTGTAGCTTCTGATGAAGTAGTGGAAGGAAGTGTTGTAGCTGTTTGAGGGAGCGTGGTTGGAGCCATTCAATGACAACGCGCACTTTCTCCAGGTCCATGGTTATGGCCTGGGATGAAAGGACATAACTCATGAAAGAAATGACCAGGGTGTGGAACTGGCATTTTTCTAACTTGCTGCGCAGTTGACTTTCGAGGAGACGCTGACGGACTGAAATGACATAACAGACGTGGTCTTGGGGGCACTTGGAGAAGACGAGAATGTCGTTGAGGTAGATGAACACACACCTGTGTAGCAGATCTCAGAGGATCTCATTGAAGGAGGCTTGGAAAATGGCTGGACTCTTGGAAATTCTGAAAGACCTCACCAAGTATTCATAGTGGCCAGTTGGTGTTATGAATGCTGTCTTCCAGTTATCCCTAGTGGATGTGAATCAGGCTGTATGCACTTTGTAGATCCATTTTGGTGAAGATCTGGACCCTGCAGATGGTTTCAAATGTGCTATCTATCAAAGGGAGAAAGTAACGGTTCTTAATAGTGGTTTTAACGTGTCTGTGGTAGTCAATGCAGGGATGAAGATCCCTACCTTTGTTTTTGACAAAGAAGAATCTGCTTCAGCTGGGGACTGGGATGGTCAAGTGAAGCTGTGCTGTAGTGCTTTGGCAATATAGCCATTAATAGCTTGGATCTGAGGAGAAGAGAGGGAGAATTGATAGCTTGGGGATTGGTGGCGTTTGGGAGGAGGTCAGTTGTGCAGTCTTGTGGTCTGTGAGGAGGTAGGCTGCTCGCATCCCTTTTACTGAAGGCAATGGCTTAGTCATGGTATTCCTCTGGGAGTTTGGTGAGGCCGAGGGTTTTCTCCATCTCCACGGATTTATGGGGTGAGGACAAATGAGGTTGCAGACAGGTGGCCCAGCAGTGAATCAGGTGACCAGGCGAAGTGAGGTTCATGGGCGGAGAGCCAGGGGTAACCAAGGACGAGAGGGGTGTTGGGTGAGTCGATCAGGAGGACTTGGATGGATTTGCGGTACTCTCTGGCGCTCATTATCCCAGACGTCAAGGGAAGTCCATCAATAGGAGTGATGCTGAAGAGGTGAGAGATAGGTTCAGTAGGGAGTCCAAGCTCCAGAAAGTTGTCTGCTGCACTGTAATCCACCAGAGCCTCCTGTGCATGTAGGGTGATGGAGTGTTGACGAGACAGAGAGAGTGAGACGGGTTATGGTGCTGGAATGAGGGGCCAGGGAGGGCTTGTCAGATGGAAAGCCCCTCGTCTCTACCTGGAGGTGCCATTTCCCAGGTGCAGTGGGCGTTTGATGCGTAGGCGATTGGCTGCTCCGCACTATGCACACAAGCTGTTTCTCCACTGATGGCGAGGTGTTAAGGGAGCTCTGGATTAAGTGGGTTCTGGACACATTGGTGATGAGGGGCCTGCACCCTCAAATGGTTCTGGTAATGGACTCGGGCTCTGACTGATGATCCGGAGGGTCATTCAATAAGATGCTTGTCACTACAGGGAATCAGAGTGATATGACTTTTGAGGTTGGTAGGCAGCTCCTGAGTAGAACACGGAACATCGGGAGTAGTGGGTTAGCTTCCGTGGGCTGTGTGTGCAGAGACCGAGGCTTCATAGGGCCGACTGTCGGGACGCAGAGCTCGGAAAAAGCGATGCAACAGACTTTTAACATTGTAAATCGGCCAGTTGTTTGTTACGTTTCCGCTCTCGCTGTGAAATGGGGACACCTCTTTTTCCCTTATTAGGGAGAGAGAGGGAGTGAACCTGTGGTATGTCGAATTACCGGGTGAACGAGTAGTCTTTGGGGCACTCCAGGTCTGTGTCTTTATTGATGCTTTGCTGCACGCTTGAGTGCTCGGTGGGGGGAGCTGATGCTTTTCTGCTGGCGGTGGGGGTGAGGGGTGGGGTCGTTGCTGCTGCTTATGCGCGGGAGGGGGGAGCTTTGATGTCCTAATGTTTAACCGTCATTCATTCTTCGGGGCACTCCTCTGTTTTTGTGGATGTTTGCGAAGAAAAAGCATTTCAGGATGTATATTGTACACATTTCTCTGACATTAAATGTACCTGTTGAAACCTATCGTTCAAGCGCTCTGGAAGGCTGTGATGGTAGTGGGCCAGCGGTGATCCCACATTCCAGCTGCACGCCACCACAAGGTCCCGAATCCCACGTTGTAATCCAGCACTGATCCGCTGCCTCCCTTCCACTCTGCAGGCGGTCAGAAAACCCGGTAGGCTTCAGCAGTGAAATCCTGATACTTGTTGCAGGTGGTGGCTTTATGAAACCATTTAGCGGTGGGTTAATAAAGTCACCATTTGCAGCAAATTTCTGGATTTTGTCAGAGGTTGCCCAGTCTGGAGAGAGGTGAGGAAGGTGATCTTGGTCCGGTCTGCAGGATACAGAGGTGGCTGCAGCTCGACGTGGGACAGGAAGCTTCAGCGTTGGGTCGGAGATCCATCGAATCATTCAGGCATGGGAATCCAGGGTCCAGAGGGAGGAGGTTGACTGGCACGGGGTTACTGCACTGAGGCGGAGAGATGGAGAAGAGTGGTAGACCGATGGTCAATGGGTTCCTGCAGCTTCTCGATCATGTACTCATATCAGTGGACAACTTCCTTTAGGCGAACGTACTCTGCTGGGTCAGTCGCTGGCTCACTCATTCTGTCAGGAAGTGTAGAGGACACTGGAGCCAAAAGTAGAGCAGCGGAGATGAATTAGCAGTAAATGATAACTTTAGTAATAGACTGCAAAACAACAAGCCACAAGGGGCCAAACACAAGAGAGAACTGAAACTAAACACAACAGGCAACAAGGTAAACTTCAGGCGGGAAGACTGAAAGCTAGGAGCAATTAATCGAGGTTGGCTGGTTCGATGAGTGAACGAGGACTCTGGATGAGAACTGGGATTGAATAGGCTGCAGATGATGGGTCTGGGACAAGCAGCAGGTGAATCCTATTAATTGAGTGGAAACTGGGAGATGCCTACATGCGCAGACTGGGTGGTGTCAGTGGGAGCAGGCCTGATAATTGTGGCTGTATTTTCTAGAAGGCGGAGGGCTGGGGTGGTCATGCAAGTGAGTATTCTGATAGATGGCTGGAAGATTATGAAACAGTTTGATGAAGTAATTGCAGAGAATCCAGAACATGGGTCATAAACATAAGGCAAGCACCATTAAATCTACTATAAAATGGAGGAGGGATGTTGTGATTCAGGGGATGGTTATAAAGGAGAACTTGCTATCATGAGTGGTTGAACTAGATGAATGCATGTACTCAGAAGCTCAGAGGCCAGTCAAAGTGAAATAAACAGAAGGTTATGGTGAGAGGGCCAGATGAAGACCAGAGGGCTAAATAGTCCTTATTTATGCTGGCTTAAAATCTGAATTAGCTTGATGTATCAGTGAGGAGAGTCAGGAAGTGGCTCTGTGGTGTAAAACCATGGGAGAATCAGTGACATCTGGTCATGTCCTCTGTTAATGCATAGTTGTGGACCTTGGTAGCTGTCTACACCACCATGGACAATCTTTACATGCCCAACAGAAAAGTGAAATACTCATGAATTTGTGATGTGTCATTATTTACCATAATTTAACTAGATGCCTTTATTGTCCATCACAAATTATTCTGAGTGCTTTGTTCACTGATTTTAGGCTTGGAGTCATGGTAAGAGTAGACTATGGTCTACTATCTGATTATTCCGCTGGTTCACCTTGCTCTCTGTAAATGCACCAGGACCTCATTCCCCTTGTTCCCTTTAAACAAATGGAGACCCTTTAACCTATGCATAACTTGAGCTTGAGAAGTTAGAGGCATATCAAGTGCAGACAGGATGGCATGTTCCTCCAGTGAGATGTGGGATGCAGGGTACCTCATGGTCTTCCTGATGACTGCATCTGCAGCAATGCACTCAACCTCAGCTCCTGACTGACGAGATTGAGGAACTGGAGGTGGAGTTGGATGCATTTCGGACCATCCGAAAGGCAGAAAAACCTCACAGATGAGACTCTTACTGAGGTGGTCACACCCACAGTGCAGGCTTCAGATAGTGGATGGGTGACCACCAGGAGCAAGGGGTGTAAGCAGTTAGTGCAGGGTTCCTGTGTAGCCATTCCCCTCAGCAAGGGGGAAGAGGTCCTGTGTAGTGAGTATAGGGAGTTAGGGACCAGGCTGAAGAGCAGGACTTTGAAGGTAGTAATCTGTGGATTACTCCCAGTACCACATGAAGAATAGGATGATAGCACAGATGAATATGTGGCAGATAAAGTGATGCAGGGGGCAGGGTTTCAGATTTCTGGATCATTGGGATCTCTTCTGGGGAAGGTATGACCTGTAAAAAAAGGACAGTTTACACCTGAACCCAAGGGGGACCAATATCCTTGCAGGCAGGTCTGTCAGAGCTCTTGGGGAGGGTTTAAATTAATTTGGTAGGGGATGGAACCAGAGTGATACAGCTAAGGCTAGGGCAGCTGGAGATGTGGTGTGTAGTGAGACTGTGAGGAACGACAGGCAGATGATAAGGCATAACTGCAGTCAGCCGGATAAGTTGAAGTGAAATATGAGAGCAAAATCGGAAAGGGTGATGAATACAGGACTGAAGGTGTTATATTGGAACGCATGCAGTGTATGGAATAAGATAGATGATCTGTAGCACAGTTATTGGCAGGTATGGCGTTGCAGGCATCACTGAGTCATGGCTGAAAGAAGATAACAGATGGGCGCTTAACATCCAACTTTACACTTTGTATCAAAAGGACAATCAGGTAGGCAGAGAGAGTGGAGCAGCTCTGCTGGTAAAAAATGAAATCGAATCCTTAGGAAGAGGAGACAGAGGATCAGAAGAGGTAGCATCCTGGTGGGTAGAGTTCAGAAAATGCAAGGGTGAAAAGACCCTGATGGGAGTTGTATCCAGGGCTCTGAACAGAAGCCAGGATGTGAGACACAAAGCAGAACGGGAAATAGAAAAAGCATGTAAAAAGGGCAATGTTATGACAGAGATGGAGGCTTTCAATTTACTGTCACAACCACGGAGTCGGCAGTGCAGCAGATTCGGCAATTGCTCTTGTGAATATGCACGTGTCAGCTAATTATCATTTCATTGTGATAGTATTTAACCCCATTCATTCCATCGCAGTGTTTGTAGAGACCTGGACGCAGCTACTGTTATCTGCATTCCGCCTTGCCTGAGAAATTGGACTGTCGAGTCAACTGACTCTGGAGACTAATGGCGTTCATTTTATTTTTAGTTGTTCTTTCCAGCCGCGGTGTAGGCTTCGCTTTCCGTTCTGGGTCAATGGCCCTGTTTGGCCTAGCGTTTATTGCTTTCTTTTTTCCTTTAACATTGTTCGCATCAAAACCTGTGAACTATCGACCTGCTTCAGTGTCTCTCACTCCGCCACTTGGGCCATGTCCGAACCTGGTGACATATACTGGTGCACTGGAAAATTAGGTTGGTGCTGGATCCCAAGAGAGGGAATTTGTAGAATGCCTATGCGATGGCTTTTTAGAGCAGCTCATGGTTAAGCCCGCTAGGGGAAAGGCAACTCTGGATTTGGTGCTGTGTAATCATTGATTGGGGAGCTTAAGGTAAAGGAGTATTTAGGAGACAGTGTTTGAGAGGGAGAAGATAAAGTCAGATGTATCAGTATTACAGTGGAGCAAAGGGAATTATCGAGGCATGAGAGAGGAGCTGGCCAAAGTTGATTGAAAAGGGACACTCTCAGAGAATACCGCAGAACAGCAATAGCTGGAGTTACTGAGGCAGTTCAGAAGGCACAGGATAGATGCATCACTAAGATAAAGAAGTATTCTAAAGGGAGGTTGAGGCAATCGTGGCTGACAAGGGAAGTCAAAGACGGCATACAAGCAAAAGAGATACCATAATATAGCAAAATTGAGTGGGAAGTTAGAGGATTGGGAAGCTTTTAAACAACAACAGAAGGCAACTAAAAAGCCATAAGGAGTGAAAAGATAACATATGAATGTTAGCCAACCAATAATATAAAAGAGGATACTAGAAGTATTTTTAGATACATAAAGAGTAAAAGAGAGGCAAGAATTGATATTGGACCACTGGAAAATGATGCTGGATATGGGGGAAGCAACAGTGGCTGTGCCTCTGGCACAGAGTCTGGCCCTGTGGCTCAGAAGGGTGGGGAAAGGAAGAGGATGGCAGCGGTGATAGGGGACTCTATAGTTAGGGGGTCAGACAGGCGATTCTGTGGATGCAGGAAAGAAACGCAGATGGTTGTTTGCCTCCCAGGTGCCAGGGTCCGGGATGTTTCTGATCGCGTCCACGATATCTTGAAGAGGGAGGGAGAACAGCCAGAGGTCGTGGTACATATTGGTACCAATGACATAAGCAGGAAAAGGGAGGAGGTCCTGAAAAAAAAAGACTACAGGGAGTTAGGAAAGATGTTGAGAAGCAGGATCTCAAAGGTAGTAATCTTAGGATTACTGCCTGTGCCATGTGACAGTGAGTTTAGGAATAGAATAAAGTGGAGGTTAAATGCGTGGCTGAGGGATTGGAGCAGGGGGCAAGGATTCAGATTTCTGGATCATTGGGACCTCCTCTGGAGAAGGTGTGACCTGTACAAAAAGGACGGGTTGCACTTGAATCTGAAGGGGACCAACATCCTGGTGGGAAGATTTGCTAAGGCTATTGGGGAGAGTTTAAACTAGAATTGCTGGGAGGTGGGGACTGAACTGAAGTGACAGAGGAAAGGGAGGTTGGCTCACAAATAGAGAAAGCTTGGAGACAATGCGAAAGGGAGGATAGGCAGGTGATAGAGAAGGGACGCGCTCAGTCCGATGGTTTGAGATGTGTCTATTTTAATGCAAGGAGTATCATGAATAAAGCAGATGAGCTTAGAGCATGGATCAGCACATGGAGCTATGATGTTGTGGCCATTACAGAGACTTGGATGGCTCAGGGGCAGGAATGGCTACTTCGAGTGCCAGGCTTTAGATGTTTCAGAAAGGACAGGGAGGGAGGCAAAAGAGGTGGGGGCATGGCACTGTTGATCAGAGATAGTGTCATGGCTGCAGAAAAGGAGGAAGTCATGGAGGGGTTGTCTACGGAGTCTCTGTGGGTGGAAGTTAGGAACAGGAAGGGGTCAATAACTGCTGGGAGTTTTTTATAGACCAACTACTTGTAATAATAACAGGGACATCGAGGAGCAGATAGCGAGACAGATTCTGGAAAGGAGTACTAATAACAGGGTTGTTGTAGTGGGAAATTTTAATATGTGGAAATTTTAATTTCCCACATATTGATTGGCATCTCTCTAGAGCAAAGGGTTTAGATGGGGTAGAGTTTGTTAGGTGTGTTCAGGAATGTTTCTTGACACAATATGTAGATAAGCCTACAAGAGGAGAGGCTGTACTTGATCTGGTATTGGGAAATGAACCTGATCAGGTGTCAGTCTCTCAATGGGAGAGCCCTTTGGAGACAATGATCACAATTCTATCTCCTTTACCATAGCATTGGAGAGGGATAGGAGCAGACAAGTTAGGGAAACATTTAATTGGAATAAAAGGTAATATGAGGCAATCAAGCAGGAACTTGGAAGCATAAATTGGAAACAGATGTTCCTAGGGAAATGTACGGAAGAAATGTGGCAAATGTTCAGGGGATATTTGCGTGAGGTTCTGAGTAGGTACACTCCAATGGGACATGGAAAGGATGGTAGGGTACAAGATCCATGGTATACAAAGGCTGTTGTAAATTTAGTCAAGAAGAAAATGATTCGATGGATCTCCGACCCAACGCTGAAGCTTGGTCTCCTATTGACTTCTTTATGATTTTGACATAATGATGGCGCCTCATTGCAGCGTTAGAATGAAAGAGAAAGAAACAGGAGGAGGAAATTAATCCCTCTAGTCTGCTCTGCTCATTGATAAGATCATAGCTCTTCTTCTACCTGAGATCCATTTTCCTGCATTAACCACAAATCAGAGTATTTTGAGTATTTTTCTACACCGTACAATATACAATATTGATTTTGTATTTTGTTATTGAAGCCTACATCCAATGAATGGGTGAACTTAGTCTTCACCTGTGAAGTTGACTGGTTTCAGGATGAATCAGTGGCTCTTTTGATTTAAGGCTATCATGCATAATTAAGCTGACCCATCAATTCACCAAAAACTACACCACAAGTGAAGATCAGCTTCAACTCTATGCCCATGGGTTAACGTTGGCAGCTTGGCCTTCATGCAAGTTGTTGAATCCATCTTCCATTATCCTCCTCTTTCATGAATCAGACGGTCTGACAGTGTAAATCTCTTTTTTTCTAGAGGCTGGGTGTCGGACATTGTGGTGTTGGGGCCAATATCAAAGTACAGACCGGCTGGTGAGGAGGACCAATGCAGTGAAGGTGGGTGTGGAAAGCTCCAATAGAGAACAGTATAATCAATAGACTGAGACAATTAAAACGTAAATGGTATGACACAACAATTTTTAACAATTAACACTGAATAAAGGTGGTTGTCCATTACATCCAACAATGTGCAGGAGAAGTTTAAAAGTGGAAAAACTGTTGCACTGGGGCAGTTCACTCTCTCAGCCTCAGAAGCCTGGTTCCAGTGGAATGAACAAGCGTCACGAACTGGGGTCTATCTTGGATACAGTGGATGACGATGACATCGTCTGTGCCTTGTCACGCCCTTAGCTTCCCATGGAGCATTGCAGTACCTCAATTGCAGTGCAGCAACTCATTAGTAAGGCCAGCGATGTTGTGGGGGTGGAACTGGACTCTGACGGTGGTGTCTGAAAAGAGGATGCTGTCCAAGTTGCATGCCATCTTGGACAATGACTCCCATCCACTCCATAATGTACTGGTTAGGCACAGGAGTACATTCAGCCAGAGACTCATTCCACCGAGATGTAACACTGAGCGTCATAGGAAGTCATTCCTGCCTGTGGCCATCAAACTTTACAACTCCTCCCTTGGAGTGTCAGACACCCTGAGCCAATAGGCTGGTCCTGGACTTATTTCCACTTGGCATGATTAACTTATTACTATTTAATTATTTATGGTTTTATATTGCTATATTTCTTCACTATTCTTGGTTGGTGCAGCTGTAACAAAACCCAATTTCCCTTGGGATCAATAAAGTATGTCTGTCTGTCTATCTGTCTGTACCACCTTCCTGGCCATTGGATCTCACTGTAGATCTCATCCACCCAGTCCGCCAGAGCTGACTTTGCATGCTAGGACAGGCATCTCCCTGTCTCCCCAGGTACTAGGCCATCGGCTACCCTCACCTGGTTTAGCCCACCTGTCGGACCGGTATACCGGGGTGTGGTTTCTGTCACATGCCAACAGCTACTTGGAGCCACAGGTGAGAGAGCTGAGTGTCCAGTGAATGAGCTGCCTGGAATGGACGTGATGGGCCCCCTCACCAAAGGTGCTACCCCTCACAGGACGCCCCATACATGTAACTATGTATTTTAAAATAAGCATTGCCAGCTTTATACTGCATTAAGTGGCAGAACAAATTGAGGTACTCCCTGACTGTGCCAGTGACCTGAGTTCCATCCTAATCTTTGGTGCTGTCTGTGTGGTGTTTGCACATCCTCCATGTGACTATATAATCTTCCCCCAGGTTTCTGCTTCCTGCCGCATTCCAATAATTAGCTCCATTAAACTGTCCTGGTGTGCAGGTAGAATATGGAGAGAGTTGATACAAATATGGGGAGGATAAAATGGGATTAACGTAACTTGATGCCTGCTGGTTGGTGTGGACTCCGTGGATTGAAGGACTATTTCCATGTTTTATGATGGAATAATGAATCTAACCATATGAGTAGAATATTATAAAAATAGTATGTGCCCTACTGAGTGATTTTCTATCTATGATTCTCAGTTCCAAGTAGCAGAAACTTCACGTTCATATTTAAGAAGCGTCTAGTTGTGAGTTGACTTTGGTGGAGAAGCTTTCAGACAAAGCTGACTCTACATGGTGGTTAATGCACCCCTTTTGGGGGTTGTAGATCTACTGGCTGTGGTCTGAGGCTGGGTAGTGGCAGGAACATCAGGAACGAGTTTCTGAGACAGGAAACAGGTAAAATCATCTAGTGAAAAGGGACAGAATTCTCTGCAAATGGAAAGGTATCGAGGTGATAAGTTTCCCTTTTTAGAATTATAAAGGAACTAGATACTTTTAAAGAATTGTCCAATAACTGACAGTTTGAACCTTTTCATCTCATTTGCTATGATGGTGGATTTTCCTGCCTGGTACATGGTTCTCCCATCCCAGGTACCCAAGGTAGATATGGACTTTGGTGACAAAAGAGTTGTTGGCTGTGCAGGATTCTGATGTGCTCACACCCTGCGCTGTGTCATGTGCTCACTCAACGATGAGCATCTTCTCACGAAGTCGATAGTATGGTCGGAGATCATCGTTGTTTCTGCAGTCCATTGTACCCACTGGAGCCTGCCCTGAGGACATTAAAGTGCTGCAGCTGGTAGAGGCACTGCCTACCAGCTCTAGCAGCCTGGGTTCGATACTGACCTCTGCTGCTGTTGTTGTGGAGTCTGCATGTTCTCCCTGTGAATTTGTGGGCTTCTTCTGGGTGCTTTGGCTTCCTCCCACATCCTGAAAATGTGCAGGTTGGGAGGTGAACCGGCCACTGCCTCCGTCCGGTGTGCAGATGAGTATTGAATCTTGGGTAGATTGAATGGAATGTAGGAAAAATTAAATAAAATAAATGTAGAATTTGTGTAAATTGATGTGAATAGTCAATATCTCAGTGTGACTCCACTCTCCATGGACCTATTGTTCAGGAAACAGAAATTCAGGATGTTTGTGGAGAGCTGAATAGTTCAAATTCACTGAAGTGGAAGGCCAACTTTGGATACACTCTTGTCAAAGGGTTCCACCAGTTGGGTTTTCCTCAACTGACATCTGAACAAATTTGTGGACAGTGTTAAGGACTGATCAACATTTCTTGATTTATGAAAGGGCTGTATTCCAGAAGTACTTATCAGCAAGTGAAAAGGTTTCTGCTTCAATGTAAAAACTCTGGTTTATGTTCCAGAACTCATGAATAAAAATACATCGGAAAAGTATCTGAATAACAAAAGTATTAGCATTTAAATCTCAAATTGACATACGAGCGGTGATTGATAAGTTTGTGGCCTAAGGTAGGAGGAGTCAATTTTAGAAAACCCTAGCATATTTATTTTTCAACATAGTTCCCTCCTACATTTACACACTTAGTCCAGCGGTCGTGGAGCATACGGATCTTGGACCTCCAGAAAGTGTCCACAGCAGGGGTGATTGATAAGTTCGTGGCCTAAGGTAGAAGATGAGTTATACAGCTCTCGTTGCATGCACAGGCAGGTCAACGCTTTGAGTGATTATGCAGAAAGTTTGAAGTTAAAAACTCATCTCCTTCTACCTTAGGCCACGAACTTATCGATCACCCATGCTGTGGACACTTTCTGAAGGTCCAAGATCCGTATGCTCCACAACCGCTGGACTAAGTGTGTAAATGTAGGAGGGGACTATGTTGAAAAATAAATGTGCTAGGTTTTCTAAAATTGACTCCTTCTACCTTAGGCCATGAACTTATCAATCACCCCTCGTAATAAAAGCATACACTACCCAGTGTACTAACCTTCTAGCACCCAAGTTGTTACCAGCTTCTCCCCAAGTGTAATAGCTATGTAACTGGTCCTCCACTTTCTTAATCTTATCCACCGACTGTCAGATATGATCAGCCAGGTGAGTGATGTTCCCCGACTCTTGACCAATAACAGCACGGGTGCCACCTTTCTCTGCGAGCAGGTAGTCTGAGGCCATCCGACTCTGCAAGGCAACCATTCAAATAGCCATCCCTTCAGCCGACACTCAAGTCAGCACGTCCTTCGTGGACTTGTTGGCGATGGTCATCTCGTTACCCGGCGTCTCTATGACAGAGGTCACACATATCAGTTCCCGGGATGGTCTGGCTGTTCAGTACTGGGGAAAGGCTATTATCTATTCTGTCTCTGTGATAGGCCTCTTTCTCTTTTTTTTCTTTTTTAAAAATTTTTTTTAAATTAGTTTTTCAAAACATTTTACAAATTAAAAACCCCAAATCCCAATGAGGAGCATTAATACAGTGCAAAATTAAGCATACAATAACAATATGCTACAAAGGAAGAGAATTTAACAAAAAAGCACCTAAATTAAAGACAAGTAAGCTTAGTGTCCTCCCCAAGCCCGACAACACAAGAAAAAAAACAACAACAACTCCAGACCGACCACAACACAATATAAAGAGTATAGGTCAGGACAGTCAAACTCCCAGACTGTGAATACACTTAGCAACAGAGGATAATAATGCCTACTACTAGAAAAAAAAAGGGAACTGAAAGCAAGGGACCGAAAAGAAGAAGAAAAAAAGAAAAAAAAACCCTAGTCAAGAGAAAGGTTTTGAAAGTACTCGATAAAAGGTCCCCAGACCTTATGGAACTTTAGATCCGAATTAAGAACTGAATAATGAATTTTTTCGCAGTCCAAGCAGGCCATAATGTCGTTAAGCCATTGCGCATGAGTGGGTGGGGCAACATCGCTCCATCTAAGGAGGATCAAGCGTCTCGCCAGGAGAGAGGCAAAGGATAGTATTCGGCATTTGGTCGGACCCAGACATAAATCTGTCTCGCCCCAAAAACCAAACAGAGCAATTAAGGGGTTTGGTTCTAGGTGCTGATTCAGAATACCCGATAATGTAGTGAAGACATCTTTCCAGAATTTCTCCAAGCTAGGACAGAGCCAGTACATGTGGATGAGAGAGGCCACGCCCCTCTTGCATTTATCACAGAGCGGACTAATGCCAGGGTAGAATCGAGATAGTTTAGATTTAGACATATGGGCTCTATGAACAGATAGGCCTCTTTCTATGTCGAGCATCACGGGCAGGGTGCTCACCCAGGGCTGTATCTATGGCACTACGTACCCTGGACAGCAGCAGCTAAACCACCCTGTGGGAAGGCCCTGGAGCTGCATATCCCTTAAGTGCCATCCTGTGTTTGGGGAGTGCCCACACTTCACAGAGAATGTTTAATCAAACAACATATTTACAATATTACTCAAATACTACTGATATATTAAATACACAACACCCACCTTCACAGCACCGTTCGGCAACAACACAGTCATTCCAGAATACCACTCCTACTCATGTACTCTGCGTCTCACTGACTAGTTGGGCCTATGTCTGTAATACCACCCACACCGACAGTCCTTTCCCGTCCTTGTCAGCTGTGGAATAGCTTTCAGAGTCAGGACCGTAGGGGTTAAACAAGTTACAAGTAGGGAAATACCAGCTCTTAAAGGACTCACTCCACCGGGGGTCACTAAGTCTGAAGTTCTTTAAGGCCGGAACCATATGATTGGGCGAGGTTGGTTGGAACGGACTATCCTCTCCCTGTTTCACCCAAAGCAGAATGCCAAGGTCAATGGAGCTGGACAAGTTCCCCCAACAGTCTTTTTCCTTACCATTGAAGAGGATTTGTATTAACGGTATGCGGCGTGGGTCGGAGTCCTCATACAAATCCAGAAATCCGATGTGTTGGTTCTGCTTGCATACTCATACCCTATCCACAGGAACATGTGATAGGACCTCCCACCACAGGTAACGTCATCACCACTGTCGTCTGCACCCACCACTTCGCCATTCTGCAATATAGGGAGACACACACTTATACCCTCCCTGGTTAACCTCTGGGTATTTGGACATGTCATTCCTGGTTCCCCCGGTATCGCTACACCCCCCCCCCCCCCACTCTGTGTATTCTATGGTCCGTACATCACAATCTCTCCCCGCCCTGGTGGCCCCTGTGGTTGCTGCACCCGAACCTTCCCCGATTCCCCTTCCAACTCCACCTCCTCCAGCTTCAGAGGGTCTGACACTGTCAACTGGGGACCCAGCTGGACTTGCTGGCCAGGAATCCAACTGATCCACCGCTTGCTGCAGCACACCTAGCCACCCCTGGGGAGCTCAGGTAATAGTTTAACCTGTTGTTAACAACCTATTCATGTATTCAATCAGCCCCGCTGCTCTCAGGTGATATTGGATGTGAAACTTCCATGGACTGCTGGATTCCACGTCCCAACCGTGGATCTTAGCTCCAGCAAATAGTCCAATTGAATTTCCCAGGGGATCCCATACATGGATGACAAGCGCTGTAGCCCTTTTATTTTGTTTTCCTAGTCACTATGGCTACACATACTAACTGCACGTTTACACGTCACTGCCAACAGGACTCCGGAGTACGTGTTGACCATGGTCAGCTCAAACTGCTTTTTATTCCGTCGCGGCAGAGACCCAATAGGTTCTATCTGCCAGATCTGACCAGCTCCTGTACCCCTTTGGGTATGTCCCAAGGGAGCCACTGGCCATCCCTGGGCTTAACTTGTTGGCAGGTCGGGCAGCTTATGGCCATCATTTTGGCCTCGTCATAAGTTAGTGACACCCTTTGAGCCGCCACTCATTTCTTACCCCATCCACCCCTAAGTGCGCCCTCCTCTGGTGTGACAAGGTAACTGCGGTCAGCTATGCCTTCACTGTTAACTTGGAGCATTGTTGAAAATGAGATGGGCTCTGATGCCCAGGTTATTCCTTGCCATTCCATGCACAGATTGGCCTTTAATATCCCTTAGGTTTATTGAGCGGTCAAATGAGAATGGTGTAAGCTGGCAATCACCTGCAGCACGACATCCGAGAAGAAAAGAATCAATCTTTGATTGTCATGATAGTTGAAGCAGCCTCCTCATCCCTTGAAATGAATATGAACAGGGGATGATCTTCCAAAAGAGCAGAGAGTCATTTAAACTCAACACTTGTTGAGGAGAATAGTCGGTTTCTTCAATGATTCATTTTAACTCCTTTGGAAAATGTTCAGATCTTGACTTGTGTCCCACCTGCACCTCCATAAGATGAGCATTATATGGGCTTGCATGCTTCTTGAAGCATTCACACCAGTTATAGCTGACCTTGAACGTATCAGCTCTTTCAGAAGATTCATTATCTGCCTCACATTCTCTTCTTTCCAAAAATATCTTGCTTTCTCCCAGATCACCTTCAAATGTGGTGTTAATTCTGACCTTCCATTCTACAGGCTTTTCATTCCCTCCATTGAGTGCAGTCTTTTGTATAATTAAAGATTGTTTATATTAGTGTTGCCGGAAATTTTAGCAAACTGTTAATATTTAGCCAATGCTCACCTTTCTCACATCAACTAAGTACATCAGGTCTAATATTAACACTTGCAGGTTTCTGTGACTAAGGCTACATCCACACTAGACCGGATAAATCCACTTGTTTTCTGTAGATGTGTCCTGAGCATGCCCAGTAAGAAGACATTTGCCCAAATACCCATTTTAATGTGGATGGAGGTATTTTCAAAAACGCTTGGTGTGGATGCCTATCGTTTTACACGAAGCCGGCGTTTTCAAAATTATCCGATCTAGTGTGGACGTATTAATTGGCAAGGTGGAATTTTCAGATCTGCTGGGCAATTCAATCCCCTTTGACAGACAACACACACGAAATGCTGGTGGAACGCAGCATGCGTTCCATCAGCATTTCGTGTGCGTTGCTTGAATTTCCAGCATCTGCAGATTTCCTTGTGTTTCCACTTTGACAGAATCCAGTTTCTGATGAATCCCAATGACAAGCAGAATCCTGGAGAAAATGCATGGTGGGCAGAGATAGGCCGACTTTCTGTAGTAGTGTAAAAACTTTGCAAATCATGGATATGTACCTTTAAAAAGTCAATGGCAGTATAGAGAAATTTTGTAAATTGAATATTTTCTGTGGAATACCTGTCAACAAAATTGTTATTATATCATGCAACCTCCAGAATGGCGGATGACAAATTAAATGGTTTTGTCCATTTTTCATCCATCATTTTCCCTGTAATTGATAGAAAGTACAGAACTGTATGTGTAGATGATTGGTGTTGAGTTAGGTGTTGACATTTACGATGAATCCTTTGCTGGTAGGAAAGTACCATAGAATTCATCAAATTGTGGTTGTGCTGGAAAGCTGGTGGTGATCAAAGAGCAAGTACTCGTGGTCATGATCAGACTGGCAGGGAGTGGGGATTAGGCACTGGAATTAACCAAGGTTTCTAAAATTGTGATGGAACTTGACAAGTTTATAAGAGTCTGGGTAAAGAGGGTTAAGAGATGACTGTTATTAAACAGCACAGATTTAAGGCAATTTGTAAAGGATCAGAGAAGATCGAGGGAATATTTCTATTGCCTAGATTGTGTTGGGTGTTCTGGAATTCTCTGCTGAAAAGTAATGGATAAGTATTTGAATTGCCATAGCCCTCAGGACCACAGACTTCTGTCCGGCAAGTGGGATTAAGTTTAACTATTGAGATGCCAAGGGACATCATTGGGTCAGCAGCACCTATGGAGGGTAAAGGGCAGTCAGTGTTTTGGGTTGAGACTTTTCATCTGGATCTGAAACGTTGAACCTCTGTTTTCCTCCACAGATGCTGCCCGACCTTTTGAGTCCCTCCAGCATTTCCGTCTATCACTCCACATCCCAGCGTCTACAGCTCCATTAAGTCTAATCAACTCTTTCTCAGTCAACATCAATATAACAGGCCAAATGTACTTCTAATCCGTAAAGTCCAATCATTCCAATGTTAGAAAAGGGGACGGGGGAAAATGAATGAAAAAAAACTCCTGAAAAATTTTCCAGTTTCTTGCTATAGTTTGGAATTGTGTTTGGTACTTGTTCAAAGTTCAAAATCCAAATTTCCGGCACATGTTTCCTGCAGCCGAGACCCTTTGCAGTGTGTGATTGAACTACCACCCCTGGCCTTGCATTGTATTGTCTATGTGCACTACACTTATCTCTTTAACAATTTATCCTGCATTCTGTTATCATTTTACCTTGTATTATGTCAATGGACTTTCGCAATGAACTGATCTAGATAAGCTTTTCATTGTATTTTGGTGAAGTCACTGATGCGCTCAGTGTGAAGGCAGGCTGGCACTGGCTGACTACCGCACCCGCTCTGGGGCTGGTGAGACAGCTGAAAGCAAACTTCTGTTTGGTTCCCATCCATACAGGGCTAATAGTGCCGGGAGAAACTCTGCCCGCTGAGAGATTCAAAGTGATGTCTCAATGCTCGGAGTGTGTTTGTAGAGTGTAATGGTAATAAAATGCTCCTGTTTTCTCCTTCTGCCAGTGGCTGTATGCGTCACATTTCCCCCAACCTTCGATGCTTATTCCTCAGCCGATAACCAGGCTGTCATATCCTTTCTACACCGTCAGGCCACAGATTCACGGTAAGGGAAAACCATTGGAAACAATGACGCTCTCTAGAACTTACTGCAGGTGAATAATTAATGCATCTAAATCATTATCGTCTGCTCATTGTTTTAAAAATACCAGCACTGACCTACTTGTTTAATTTTGAACAGAGATGAGGAGGAAGTTCTTTAGGCAGGGGGTGATGAACATGTGGAAATCGTTGCCAAAGGCAGTTGTGGGGGCCAGGTCACTGGGTACATTTAAGGTGAAGGTTGATAGGTTCTTGATTAGTCAGGGCATGAAGAGTTATGGAGAGAAGACAAGAGAATGGGGTTTAAAGGGATAATAAATCAGCCAAGATGAAATGGCGGAGCGGACTCGATGGGTGGACTGACCTAATTCTGCTCCTATGTCTTATGGTCTTAATTGAATTAATTCCACATTTAATCACACGGACAATGGGTAACGTGTATTATAAATTGGATGGCTGGTATCGTTAATCTCATTTCATACTATAATGTAGATAAAACTGGGGAATACACATCACAGATATAATATGAATAAGATCACTTCAGAAGGATGAAGTAATATTTGAGTCGTTTGAGATGTGATGTGCTTTTTGCACGCTACACAAACTAATAGTTTCTAAGTTCTCCACCACTGGGGGTTTTCTCAGATCATTTCTTGCTCTCTTCAACACTGATTAAGCATGATTGATGAAGATGTTGAACTATTCTGCTTCCCCTTTCCTTTCTTCCTCATTTCTTCTTCTTCCTCCTTGTCCTTCTTCCCTCCTCCGCATTCCTCCTTCTCCTGTTTTATCCCTATCCTTTCTTTTTCCTCATTTTTCTTCTCTAACTCGTCCATTTCCCTCAGAGCATTTGATGGCTCTGGGCCTGTGCTCACTGGAATTCAGAAGAGTGAGGGTTGACCTCATTGAAACCTATCGACCGTTGAAAGGCTTCGATAGAGTGGATGTAGAGTCGATGTTTCCTGGGGTGGGGGAGTCTAAGACTTGGGGGCACAGCCTCAGAATACAGGGGCTTCCCTTTAGCCGGAAAGTGGTGATTCTGTGGAATTCATTGCCGCAGGCGGCTGTGGAGGCCAATGTATATTTAAGGCAGAGGATGATAGATTCTTGATTGGTCCGAGCGCGAAAGGGATACGGGGAGAAGGCAGGAGATTGGAGCTGAGAGGGAAAATGAATCAGACATGATGGAATAGTGGAGCAAACTCGATGGGCCAAATGGCCTAATTCTGCTCCTATATCTTATGTTCTTATGGTACGATCGGAGCTGGGTGGTGGGTAGTGCGTGACATTCACATTGCTGCAGTGGGAAGATGTAGGGATACTAGTGCTGCTGGCTGAGGAATCAGAGACTAGAATTAGAAATAAGTCCTTCAGGGTTATAGAATCTTTTATATTCATTCAGAGAGTTGTTGAGTGAATGCTTGGCCGCGTGACCTTACACCTCTTTTAATGGCTTCAACGAGGGGGTGGGATTGTCACGCGCGGACTGCGATCTTTTCATTATATCAAAGGCTCAATATTAAAAACAGTGTGGTGGAAAAGTGTCGAAGGAACCTCATATCTAACTTCACTGGAGCTCCTGTCGATCGCGCAGGTGTCCATGGGAATTTGATATATCCGAATCTGATGATCTGACAAGGCTAAAAACAAAATCAAAGCAAGTTTTAAGTGAGCCATCAAAACAGTGTGGCAGTTAGCAGAGCAGAGAGCTGAGGGATTCATGATATCCCTGTCGTCATGGCGAAGTCTTCCGGCCATTACTGTCTTTCAAGGAAAGTACTAGGAACCAAAAGAAGTCTTAGATGGAACGTACGTCACTGATCAGAGAATTCTTTGCTTGGTACCAATGGTCCCGGTCACTGGCGGCCAGTTGTCCGTTATTTATAAATTGGTGGAGCTGTTGATTTCCTGTTTGGCCATTTATCTTACATTCAGGGTCATTCCTCACCTTGCAATCAGGTGTTTGCTCCTATTTAACAGCAGATGGAGCCTTCATACATGTCCCCAAAGACCCCTATCTCTAGCTCCAACCTCTGACCAGGTTTCCACTAATCTGAGCACAGCAGCACACAAGATAGTGCAGGAACTCAGTGGGTCAAGGAGCTTCCATGGAAGGAAAAGGACAATCAATGTCTTGGGTTAGTCCACACATCTATGGTTTCCTGTGTCTCCACCTCATCTGCCCCCTTCTCAGTTTCAGACCACACCATCAGCTCCAAATCATAGGGCCTCTCCTAGACTCCTGATGGAGGTTCTTCTTCCTCTATCTTTTTTTATGGCCGCTGGCCGCCCAACTTTAAGGTGCATTACCGCCACCAACTCCTCTGTGCTTTTCCTCTGTGCTTAACACCATCCAGCCCAAGATCTTAAGGCACAAACTAACGGAGATGGGAGTAGACTCTCACATGGTGGATTGGATAGTGGACTACTTGACAGATAGACCTCAATATGTGCGGTTGGGAGACTGTAGGTCTGACACGGTGGTCAGCAGCACAGGAGCGCCGCAGGGAACCGTACTCTCTCCGGTCCTGTTCACCCTGTACACATCAGACTTCCAATATAACTCAGAGTCCTGCCATGTGCAGAAGTTCACTGATGACACGGCCATAGTGGGGTGTGTCAGGAATGGACAGGAGGAGGAGTATAGGAAACTGATACAGGACTTTGTGATATGGTGCAACTCAAACTACCTGCGTCTCAATATCACCAAGACCAAGGAGATGGTGGTGGACTTTAGGAGATCTAGGCCTCATATGGAGCCAGTGATCATTAATGGAGAATGTGTGGAGCAGGTTAAGACCTACAAGTATCTGGGAGTACAGTTAGATGAGAAGCTAGACTGGACTGCCAACACAGATGCCTTGTGCAGGAAGGCACAGAGTCGACTGTACTTCCTTAGAAGGTTGGCGTCATTCAATGTCTGTAGTGAGATGCTGAAGATGTTCTATAGGTCAGTTGTGGAGATCGCCCTCTTCTTTGTGGTGGCGTGTTGGGGAGGAAGCATTAAGAAGAGGGATGCCTCACGTCTTAATAAGCTGGTAAGGAAGGCGGGCTCTGTCGTGGGCAAAGTACTGGAGAGTTTAACATCGGTAGCTGAGCGAAGGGCGCTGAGTAGGTTACGGTCAATTATGGAAAACTCTGAACATCCTCTACATAGCACCATCCAGAGACAGAGAAGCAGTTTCAGCGACAGGTTACTATCGATGCAATGCTCCTCAGACAGGATGAAGAGGTCAATACTCCCCAATGCCATTAGGCTTTACAATTCAACCGCCAGGACTTAAGAACTTTTTAAAAGCTATTATTAATGCTTTTTGAGATAGTGATTTAGATGCATATCATATTTTTTACTGAGTTAAGTATTGTATGTAATTAGTTTTGCTACAACAAGTGTATGGGACATTGGAAAAAAGTTGAATTTCCCCATGGGGATGAATAAAGTATCTATCTATCTATCTATCTAATATCATCTTCCAAACATAAAACCGCACCCAGTGTCATTAAATGCGCTAAGGACTTCTCACACCTTAAATTAGCGCTGAAGATGTCTTGTAATTGCTTGCCAGCCCGAGAACAGCACCATGGCTGGCCTGCTCCCTCCTCCCCTCCAGCCTACTGGACTCTTGGGCGTTCCAACATGCAATCACTTCCGGGATCACAGGGCACACCGTAGTGTTACTCTCTAAAGCTCCAAATCTTCTTTGTGATTAAAAAATGGGGGGGGGGGGGTGGATTTGTGGGGACAATATTCCAGCATTGATTGATAAGGGTATAATGACCGCCACAGAAAGAGGGTAGGGCGAGTCACTGGCCAGGCCATTTGCTGCAATTCAAAAGTTCAAAGGTCCAATTTACTGTCAGAGAAATGCATACAATGTACATCCTGAAATGCTTTTTCTTCGCAAACATCCTCGAAAACAGAGAAGTGCCTCAAAGAATGAATGCGAGAACCCCAAAGCCCCTCCCCAGTTCCCAGTAAGCGGCAGCGAGCAATGATACCCCCCCCACCAGCAAAAAAGTGCTTCAGTACCGTCACCAAGCCCAATCGTGTGCTAAGCAATAGCAAAGACACAGACCAACGTTACCCTAAAGGCTTCGCATGTTATCCAACACTTGACAAACCACAGTTTCTCTCTCTCCCTAATAAGGGAGAGGGAGGTGCCCCCCCATTTTCACCGCCAGCGGGAGACATAACAACGGCCGATGTTAAAAGTCCATTTCGTCACTTTTTCCGAGCTCTGTGTCTGAAGATTGGGAGAGGGAGATAAGGGAGAGGGAGGTATCCCCCCATTTTCACCGCCAGCGGGAGACATAACAACGACCGATGTTAAAAGTCCATTTCGTCACTTTTTCCGAGCTCTGTGCCTGAAGATTGCAAAGACCTCGGGTCTTCGGGCCCACAGCGAAAGATTTTCCAGCCTCCCCGACAACACACGGGTCTCCTGCCGCGACACTGACCCTCGATCCGCCCGTCTCCAGAGCCCCGAGATCCTGGGCTTCCGAACACGAGCGAGACTCTCAGGCCCAACCCTTGGCATGTCGAATAGCGACCGGTCTTGGAACCCCGAGAACGGGTCCCATTTCTCCAAAGAACCAAAGCCTGTGTATAACTCCAGGTCAGGGTCTTCAAAAGAACCCTGAAAGGGAAAAATAAAGATATTAAAGGTGGAAATAGAGCTGTTTCTGAAGATGCAAGCACAGGAGTCACCATTAGGCGCCATTAACCCTCCCGAGATAATCCAAGTGAGAAGGTTAAATAAGGCTCTGAGTGAATACCCTGATGTATTGGAAACCAGCTGTAGCCAAAAACACACGTCAATCACTCCTTCTCTGCTATTCACTTTCAACAAAGCATCACTCCCTCCTTGATGCCCATTTCAAACCAGCCGATGGAGTCTCTTTCAGTTACCACATCTCTCCCTTCCTCTCCAGCCAAAAGCAACTTGAAACGGTTGACTCTACATCCTTCCGTGTCCCATCTAGCCAGCAGCTGCCTCCACTTCCAAGTCATCCCGATGGAGGTTTGCCTATTTGATAAAGATGATGCCGTGGCTGGCTGTAATCACTAGCCCGGTAGCATCCACCGTGGGAGATCATAATGAACCAGGAGATGTTGGGTTGGGGCTTATTGGTGGGGGGAGGGGTTGGCTGGGTGATGACCATCTGCGGCAGGGGATGGACACGAGGGGAGGAGGAAGGGAAGTGAGATAGCAGGCACTCATTTGCATGTTTCTCCTGTGACCGTGTAGGTGGGTTTCCTCCCGTCCCCCAAAACTGTGTGCGTTGGCAGGTTAATCGGCAAATCGCACTTCGTGTGAAAGCGAGTCGCAGAATCTGAAAGGAATTGACAGAATGCGGGGGGACTAACGAGTGTTCGGTTTCAATAGGTACATTTAATGTCAGAGAAATGTATGCAATATACATCCTGAGATCCTTTTTCTTCGAAACCAGCCACGAAAACAGAGGAGTGCCCCCAACGAATGAATGACAGTCAAAGCCCACCCCCCAACTCACCCCTCCCACACACGAGCAGCGCCAAGACAACGACCCCCCCCCCCACCCACCAGCAAAAACGCATCGGCGCCCCTCAGCGAGCTCTCAAGCGTGCAGCAAAGCATCAATAAAAATACAGACTTGCAGTGCCCCAAAGACTTCTCATTCACCCAGTATTCTACACACCACAGGCTCTCTCCTCTCCCTCTCCCCCTAGTAAGGGAAAAGGAGGTGACCCCGTTTCAGCCGTTAGAGTAGGGTTGGTGTAGAAATGGACTCTTGATGGCAGTGCAGCCTAGATGGTTCCAAGGTTCTGTTTCTGTGCCACGTCTATATAACTCTATGGTAACGGCTCTATATTCTCAGTACTACAGACTCCACCCTGGTTAAACAAGGACTTTCTTTGTCTTCCAAATCAGCGTACCTTCCTCGCCTTCCTCTCCTGTACCGCGCTGATCCAGCAGATAGGCTGGCACTGCGGGGCACCGCGGCTCACGTAGTTGGGCAAGGCTTGCCACAGATCTGGAAAAGAACAGGTAAAACACAACAATACCATTCGCATTGTATGATATTCCACACCTGCAAGGTGTGTACCAAACGCCAAGTCACACTCGGTCAGAAAAATTAAACTTTTTGTCGTTAGCATTTTAAGTTGTTGCAGTGACCCATAAAAATGGACGAGGTGGTGTGGACGAAATCAGTGAGGGCCACTTAGAGGATATGAAACCGAAGCTAGAACCCACGGCCTCCTCCACGGCCATGTTGAGGCCGTCCTCAGGTTGGAGGAGCAACATCTCATATTCCATCTGAGTAGCTTCCAACCTGATGGCGTGAACATCCATTTCTCCTTCCAGTAAAAGAAAACTCCCTCCCCTTCCCCTCTTCTATTCTCCACTCTGGACTTTTACCTCTTCACACTTGCCTACCATCCCCCCCCCACCCCCCCGGTCCCTTCCTCCTATAGTCTGTCCTCCTCTCCGATCAGACTCCTTCGCCTCCAGCCCTTTATCTTTCCCAACCACCTCTCACCTTCCTGCATCCTCCTTCCCCACCCCCAACCCTTTTATTCTGGCATCTTCCCCCTTCTTTCTCAGTCCTGATGAAGGGTCTTGACCTGGATAGTCGACTGTTTATTCATCTCCATAGATGCTGAGTTCCTCCAGTGTTTTCAGTGTGTTGCTAAAGGCTAAAGTTTGTTACGTTAACTAATCAGTTACCATTTTCTCCCTTAAAAACAGGAGTTCAAAAAAGCTATAGGACTAGTTACAAACAGAAAATGCTGCAGGAACTCAGCAGATCAAGGGCTGCTGATTACTTAAGTTTGTTTGCGTTGTGTTTAATTAACTAAACAACGTGGGCTAATAAAAAGTAACTTTCTAAACAGGGTCCACATTTGTTTTTTGGGAAGGTTGCTTGAGAATGTATTGGCTGGCTTTATTTGACGATTCCTGTCAGGGTGCTTGGACATAAAAGAAGGAGTGGGATTGAGACCTGCAAATTAAATAAATGTGCCTGAATTCCTCATATATAAGGTCTGTAACTTGAACACATTGGACGTTTCAGGATAGAGATTGTGTGCTTGTGTTTGTAAAGATGTTCACCGTTTGGTCATGTTCCACGATTTGAGAGCTGTTTTCAATCTTTAAACCTGTCCAATGTTCATACGATATTGGAGCAGAATTAGGCCATTTGGCCCATTGAGTCTGCTCCGCCATTTCATCATGGCCGATCAATTTTACCCTCAGCCCCAGTCTCCTGCTTCTCCGTCTCCCTTCATGCGCTGACTAATCAAGATTTTATCAACCTCTGCCTTAAATATACCCAATGACTTGGCCTCCACAGCTGGCTGTGGCAACGAATTCCACATATTCACCACTCTCTGACTAAAGAAATTCCTCCTCACCTCCGTTCTAAAAGGATGTCCCTCTATTCTGAGGCTGTGTCCTTCCAGTAATTGATGATGAACTCTTCACCAGAGCAATCAGCTGACCACTGCAAAGCAGAAGTGATGTTAATCTCCCTGGGGGTAGGACTTCAAAATGTTTTAAAACAGTGCCCCAACACATGTGAACATATACTCATTGCTTCAAAGGTCCAAAGGTTCATTTATTATCAAAGTACACAACTCTGAAATTCTTCTTCTCCAGATAGCCACGAAACCAACACAGAAACGAACGGCAGCACAATCATCAAACTCCTAATCCCTCCTCCCCACGCAAAAAAATGAACAAAAACGGAACAGGCACTTCGACCCACAAAACCCCCTTCCCTGCACGCAAAAGAACGGGAAAGATTGGGCAAAAACACAGAATATAAAAATTATAAGACTGAGAGAAGTCCATATCCAAAACCTGGTAACATCACTAAACTAACGAGTGATTCCCCAGGTCATGTGTTATGTGCACTGGGGAAATGGAAAGACTTCGTTCCAAGTGAATTTAGGCTGTGATTCACGACCACGGTGGGCAAATGAGAGCATTTCATTAGCCCAGTGAGTACTCTACCTCTACGTGAGTCACAGTCTGAACCCAATACATTACCCCCAGGATAACTGGGACAATACACGCATTGAATTCCGTTTGTGAACTCCAAGGTAAGTTTGAATATACACCAGGCACGCTTCAGTCACAGATACACAGATGAAGTGGGTGAAGTTCTGAAGAAATCCTTGGTGTTAAACACTGCATGCTTGGCAGCTGCAGCTGGACTCTGTTGTGTTTTGCAGACGGTGACCACTGTCATTTCAATGTTTCAGCATCAACGCTAGGGCCCTGTGCCTATTTCAACAGAGCAACACCCATCGTTAGACGTGGTTGCCCTGGATACGTGAATACAGGGCCAAGAAGAGAGAAAGGGCAAGAATTGGAACATCCTCAACCATCTTAAAAACTCCAGCGCACTAATATACCTGAGGAGCATATTTCAGTAATAATAGGTATTAAGAAGCAAGGCTCATACATAAATTAAACTTTATTACAACAGTGTACAATGTCTCCTGTTTATTTCAATAAGGTTAACAGTTTGGATCCATCTAATCAACCGCTTTTGCTATATCCCACCTGCCAAAAAAAATTGTATCATGCTGCATGTTATTATACTTTATTATCACTGATGGCCATTCAGCCCATCGAGTCTATGCTAACTCACAGAGCTACCCAACCGATCCTATTCCACAACAGGTTTCCTTGTAACTTATTCTCTCTCACGTGCTCTTCAAAGACATTTGGACAGGAACGTGGGCAGGGAAGATTTAGAGGGATTATGGGTCAAATGCTGCCAAATGGGACGAGTTTAGCTAAACTTCTGGTTAGCATGGTTGAATTGACTGAAGCCCGTATTGCTCAATGACTTTCTCACTCTCTCTACTGTCCACAGTCACCCACCAACATTAAAGACAATTTTACAGCAGCCCATTAAGATGCCGGCTTTGAATTTAGAGATGTGGGACAAAACTACAACACCCTTTACTGTCAGCAGTACTCTGATCAAACACACTCTCTGCAGCCCATTGATACACCCACCCCATGGTAACACTGATACACCCACCCCACTGAAACACTGATACACCCACCCCACTGTAACACTGATACACCCACCCCATGGTAACACTGATACACCCACCCCACTGAAACACTGATACACCCACCCCACTGTAACACTGATACACCCACCCCACGGTAACACTGATACACCCACCCCATTGTAACACTGATACACCCACCCCATGGTAACACTGATACACCCACCCCACTGAAACACTGATACACCCACCCCGTTGTAACACTGATACAACCACTACACCGTAACACTGATACAAACACCCCATTGTAACACTGATACACCCACCCCATGGTAACACTGATACACCCACCCCACTGAAACATTGATACACCCACCCCGTTGTAACACTGATACAACCACTACACCGTAACACTGATACAAACACCCCATTGTAACACTGATACACCCACCCCATGGTAACACTGATACACCCACCCCGTTGTAACACTGATACACCCACCCCACTGAAACACTGATACACCCACCCCATTGAAACACTGATACACCCACCCCACTGTAACACTGATACACCCACCCCATTGAAACACTGATACACCCACCCCACTGTAACACTGATACACCCACCCCATTGAAACACTGATACACCCACCCCATGGTAACACTGATACACCCACCCCACTGTAACACTGATACACCCACCCCACTGAAACACTGATACACCCACCCCATGGTAACACTGATACACCCACCCCACTGTAACACTGATACACCCACCCCACTGAAACACTGATACACCCACCCATTGAAACACTGATACACCCACCCTATTGTAACACTGATACACCCACCCCACTGTAACACTGATACACCCACCCCACTGTAACACTGATACAAACACCCCATTGTAACACTGATACACCCACCCTATTGTAACACTGATACACCCACCCCACTGAAACACTGATACACCCACCCCATTGTAACACTCTGACACATGTATCCCTACTGCCACAGCCTGATACATTACACAACACACAATACAACATACCGATAAACCCTGTCCCCAACACTGTAGCACTCTGAGATGCATCACATCTCTCATTCTAACATTTGTTTTCCTCTGATTATTTTCATCCTCTTGATTATCGTCCACCTTTATCTGCCATTCTGCCGATTTATAAACCCCTCTTTCGTACGTGCACCACTTGTCTACCCACATCACTCACTGTAACGTTCTACCGTAACTCAAATCCTATTGCAGCTTTCTGATGTGTCGAATGCTGGTGCCACAATCTGATACCTGCCAAAGCAACCTGGTCCAGCACTTGATAAACCCATATACAGTAGCTATCCGATATAGTCTCAGGCTTCCCACTGTCACACTTCTATGTCATTTCAGGTCCCACAATTATTCTGAAATAATCCACTTCCTTCCTGAATCACCCTGATAGACTACACACTGTAACACACCCATAGATCCTACAGAATCGCTCTCTGCTCTGGAACCTAGTCGTCACCCTCTCCTTTCAATCCATTCATTTTTACACGATTTACTTCTTACTGACGGAATGTGGGAGAGTTGTTGAGAATAGGATGAGAAGAAAATGGGATTACTGCAGGATTAGGACAGCTAATGGCTAGTGCAGACTTGGGCCAAAGGAACCCTTACTGTATGGCCCTTTAATATACATCGAGCCCTGCTGTTGCATCACGTGGCTCATCTCTGTCACCAACAGACCTCAATTTCCCTCACATTCCATAACTGCCTTGCTGGGCAACCAAGGAACAGAATTCTCATTGGTGTCCTGCCCAGCAACCTATCTGAGGTCCCTTTTGTTTACCTTTTCCTTTACGGTCTGAGTAAAATTGACTGGGAATCTCCTCAGAGTTTGCCCAATAATTCCAAAGGTTCATCTTCCATGAGTGGGATAAGCTCCCGGGAAAATTCCCAGCCGCTGTTCTGGCAGTTCAGATGGCGGTACCAGGACAGGCCACTAGGCGGCGGTGTGGACCAAGGCATGGCCTGGCCCCTCTCCGAGCTGCCCAGGAGACGAAGAGACCAGGAAATCTTGGGCCAGAGCATTATATTACATCCACCTTCTCTGCAACCCTGATACACCCCACAATACTCAATGCAACACTTACAATGGCATCTGTTAAACACTCAGCAGGTGAGACAGTGCCTGCGGAAAGAAAGGAAAACAATGGATGTTTCAGGATGAAGATCCTTTAGAACTCAAACAATGCAGAGAAAATAGTTCAAGTATGTGCTCAAAGAAAAGCAACATTCCAACTGACTCCTGTCAGGCCCTGGCCCACGGGCACTCAAGGTGGAAGAGGGACGTTTGAAGAGATTAATTTCCCAACAGGATCTGGAAGTGCGGTAAGGACCAGCAGCTTGAATTTAGTTTGGACAAGTGTGGGGTGTTTCACTTTGGTCAGTTAAAACAGAGCAGGGCTTACAGAGTAAATGATCGGGCTGTGGAGGGGACTGCAGGACGGAGAGACTGAGAGGTACAAATACATAGTGGTGACGCAGGTAGATGAGGTTGTAAAGAAAGAGCTTTGATTGCTGCCTTCAGTCAGGGCGATGACTGCGGGAGTTGGGACATCTGTACAAGTGGTTGATGAGACCGCACTTGGATTGTTGTGTGCTGTTCTGGTCAGCCAACTACAGGAAGTATGCACTAAGCTGGAAAAGATGCAGGGAAGATTTACAAGGATGCTACCAAGACAGGAAGGCTTGAGTTATAAGGAGAGATTCAATAGGCTGGGTCTGTTTCCCCTGGAGCATAAAAAGCTGCTGGATCACTTTATAGCGGAATATACTATCATAGACAGGTTTAGATAGGGCGGGTTGTCACAATCGTTTTCTCAGAGGTGGAGGTGAGAGGCCAAGCTCATGGCAAATGCCAACAGTGCCATCACAACAGACAACTCAGTCCATGGTCAGAAACAGGAGACAGTGCAGCAGTTCAAATACCTGGGGGCAATCATCAGTGATGAAAGGATCAAGACCAGAAGTCCTGGCAAGAACCGCGCAGACAATGACTGCACTATCCAAACTCAAGACAATATGGAGGGCCAGCAACATCACCATGAAGTACAAGATCAGACTCCTGCTTGCATTCGTATTCTCCATCTTTCTGTACGCATGCGAGACACGGACCGTCACAGCAGAGCTACAGAGGAAGATACAGGCTTTGGAAACGAGATGCTATCGCAACATCTTGGGCATCTCATACTTGGACCACACCATAAACGAGCAGGTCGGCAAGACCATCCAGCACCACATCGGCCCCCATGAAGACCTTCTCACAACGGTGAAGAAAAGGCGGCTGAGATGGTACGGCCACGTAACAAGATCCAGTGGCCATGCAAAGACCGTTCTACAAGGAACTGTGGAGGGGAAAAGAAGGAGAGGCAGTCAGAGGAAAAGATGGATGGACAACATTAAAGAATGGACAGGGAAAACATTTGTGGTGACCCAGGCTTTGGCACGCAACTGCGACAGACGGAACAGACTGGAGCAAAGCTTGTTGTGATGGCGCCCCGACGACTCCACCGGGAGTTAAGGGCGCAAGAAAAAGAAGAGAGGTGAGAGGAAAAAGATTTAAGATGGGCCGGTGGGCAGTGTTTTCACACAGAGCGTGGTGGCCATACGAAGGCTGTGGGATGACCTTACAGAGGTGTATACAGTCATGACGGTATGGATAAGGTGGATTGTCACAATCATTTTGTGCTGCCAGAAGAAGCTGTAGAGCAGCTACAATGGACATGTTTAAAAGGCATTTAGTCAGACACATGCTTAGGAAAGGTTTATAGCAGAGCTTTCCAAAGTTTTTTGGGTTACCGTCTCCTTGGTTCCCAGACCACATCCCAGTGCAGCCTCTCCCTTTGCTTCCATAAGAACTATCAATAATTTTGATTTACAATGCACAATGAAAGAAAATAGGAGTTGCAAGTTCAGAGCAATGACAAATAATTGCAAAAGTTATTCAAATCGTTTTAAAGCTACAGGTAAAATTACTTATAATTAGAGCAAGAACAATTTTCGACTGTAGTGTGTTCCAACTATTATCGACGGCATTGCTTTTTCACCTTTCCATGAGATGGATGGGCTTGGTACAGTGATATCCGGCTGAATGTTACTCAGAAGTCTCATATCCCACGTTCAGTAATTTGAAGTCTGTTTTGTCGGGAGGAGGGTTGTGCACGGGGCTCCCGACCCCATCCCGTAAAAACCCAGCGCTACAGAAACGTTAACAGAAGCTCCAAAGACCTCATCCCTGGGAGAGGAAGATAATTCGCCTAGCTGACACCAGGAAGATGGGCTACAGCAGAAGGCAACTTGAAAGACTGGCCCAGGACAGAGGACTCTGGCCAGATGCTTTAGGTGGCCCATGCCCCATCTGCCAACTGCTCTGTAGCCCTCCCCAATGTCCACACCGCCAACTTCCATGTCATCTGCAGACTTCAAAATCAAAACCTCCCGCATTCATATTCATATCATTAATATATACAACAATTAGTAAAAGTCGCAGTGCAGATCCCTGTGTACATCACTAGTTACTGGATTCCAATCTCAATGGCAACCTATTCCAAGCCTATTTGGATCCAGTTTGCCAACTTGCCGTGGATCCCATTGGCTTTAACCAGAGCTGGACCAGAGGGGTGAGATTGAGTGTACAACATGGTACTTGGGTTGCAGGGAACAGACTCTCTGCACCTCTCTGGGACTTTTACCTTCTCCTGTCCTGCTGCAGATGAACGGAGAGTGGATAGCTGATCCAAAGCTTTCTCCACCACCTGGAGTGAAATTGCAAACTCCATAGTTCGTGACACTTAGCCAGAGCTTTCTGAAAAGTAACTCAAACAAAATTGGTCTAAATGTCACAGGGAGATACGGGCAAAGGTAATATTCTTTCCCCATGCTAAGCAAGTGACGTTAGTAAACCATTTATCCTAACTCTGATTTTTACATAACACAAGTCTGATTCTTGAGCCTTTTAACATGCTGGTATTACTCAAGGACCTCTCAAAGTCAGACGCTACATCCCGGTCGTGAGAGGCGGAAATGGGTAAGCCTGGCCAACAGGGCTCTGGTGAAGCTGTATAGGCCAATCCCCTGTACAGTGGATACAATGGATACAGAGACATTGCTGAACTCCAACCATGCCAACAGCTTCAGAGGACGATGGAGATGGGAGCTCATCGATAATCTGAATTTAGGAACTAAAGGCCCAAGTATTTATTACTCAGGGAATTCTTTTCTAGAAAAAAAGTTGCTGACTAGGTTAAATCATCACAACAAAGAATTAATTGCACCTTTCCCAGTCTAATCTCCCCCAGTAATGGTTGAAAAGAATGAAGTAGGAAAGATTATAGATCACTGAATCCATTGGAGAGTAAAGGGCTCCCTTTAACCTACTCCAGCAAAACATCTGGAGTGAGAGAATTGTTGACAAAGTCTGACAACATCTGGGCAGCATTTAAGTCTTTAAAGCTTCTCCTGGAGTCTGATCGGGATCAGGTTTGTTGTCACTGACGTAAGTTATGAACGTTGTTTTGTGGCAGCAGTACAGTGCAGGCGTAACAAATTGCCATAAATGACAACAAACTGAATGTTGCAACAGTGGAACAGTGTTCATAGACCGCTCACAAGTCTGATGGCAGGGGAGAGGGCAGGAAATTAATTTGAAAATGTGGAGTGCGGATCTTCAGCTTATAACAAGAAGAGACCATTTTTCTTCTTTTTTGATGACACTTCAGTCAAGTGGTTTACTGTCATTTAACTATATACATGTATGCCGTCAAACGAGATGTTTTTTCTGGATTGGACCAGGGTGTAAAGCACAGTAATACGCATAATACACAATAAAAACAAATCAAATTATAATAACTCCGGAAAGTAAGAATTAAATCTCCAAATGAATTACACATAAATAAACGAAGTGCAGAAGTTAGATATTGCAGGGTACAGTACAAATTACCTGCGGGCACTTTGAAGCGATGCCGCAGGGAGTTCAGAGGCCTAATGGCCTGAGGGAAGAAGCTGTTTTGCACCCTGACCATTCTTGTCTTTATGCATCAGAGTCTCCTGAACTTTAACTGAACTTATCAATAATTTTGTTTCATTGGACTTCCTGCCAGAACTACAGCCAGATATTTTTGTTTACGAATCGTCGAGATGCAGTGTGGAAACAGGCCCTTTGGCCCATCAACTCTGTGCTATCATCCTTCATTTACACCAATTCCCATTAATCCCATTTTTCTTCTCACATTCCCGTTAACTCCCACAGATACTTTTGTTCACCTACACTCTAGGGACAACTTATGCTACAAACTTCCACACCTGCAAAAGGTAGTGGACTCGGCCCAGTACTAAGCCTGGTGGGACAGTTTCTACTGAGAGGAGAAGGGGCAAAGGCAGGTTACCGACGGTTTACTTAAAACCAGTCGCTTTGGGCAGATGGGGCCCATCAGCTGTGGTTGGCAGCTCATTTAGGAGAAACAAGACTCTGATCTCAATTCTCCACTGCCAACTCATAGGGAAGGCTTCAGGAGTAAACCCTTAGGAAAAATCCAGAGCTGGAGTCCCCAAGGCGGACTGAAAATGAATTCAATGCTGACTGGCAACTCCTGCAAGCCGCTGGTGCCAAACAGTATGGGTCTCTGCCCGTTTGTCTGGATTAATCAGCTCCGTGGAGAGGGGAGCCTGTTAATGGGCAACAGCTTGCTCTCCATTTCATACCGCCCTGGCTTGCATATCTGTAGGCAGCTAGGCAACCCCAGCCAATGGAGGGCCTCTGTGATAACATGGACTAAGTGAACAAAATTAAAAAAAACTGCAGATGCTGGAAATCTGAAATAGAAACAGAAAACACTCGATAGGTCGGGCAGCGCCTGTGGAGAGTGAAACAGTTAATGTTTCAGATCTATGGTCTTTCCTCAGAATGGAGTGAAGCTTGGCTTCTGTGAAGATGGAGTCACAAGGGTAGGCTGAGGCAAACATTGCTCTGGATTCCTGTCGACTTGTCTCTGACACTCTGCATTAGCCATGGAGGTGATTACGGGTTCTCGCCATCTTCTAGTTGCTGGAATTTCCACTGAATGGCGGAAGATGGCGCCAGTGAACAAAGCAACCAAAGGTGGCGTCCCACAGATGGTTCACAAAACTTCTTCATTTCTTTTACAACTTCTTTTTCTTTCAAATGTCGTTCTGCTACTGTTGGCATCGGTGTTCCCATACAGCCAGTCAGCACACTTTCCACCACTCATCTGTACAAGTTTGCCAAGGTTTTTGGTGATGTGCCGAATCTCCCCAGACTCCTGAGGAAGTAGAGGCGCTGGTGCACTTACTTCGCAATTATATTTCTATGATGGGTCCAGGACAGGTCCTCTGAGATCTGGGTGACACCCAGGAATTTAAAGTTACTGACACTCTCCACCTCTGATCCTCTGGCTCATAGACTTCTGCCTTCCTCTCCTGAATCCTACAATCTGCTCTTTGGTTTTGCTGACATTAGTGAGAGGTTGTTGTTATTACATCACTCAGCCCAATTTTCAGTCTCCCTCTTGAATGCTGATTCATCACCTCCTTTGGCAGAGCCCACAACAGTGGTGTCGTTAGCAAACTTGTATATCGTGTTGGAACTGTACTTATCCACACAGTCATAGGTATAAAGCGAGTGGAGCAGAGGGCTAAGCACACATCCCCATGGCACTCCTGTGCTGATGGAGATTGTGGAGGAGATGTTTTTGGCAATCTGAACTGACTGACGTCTACAAGTGAGGAAATCCAGGATCCAATTGCACAAGCTGGGATTGAGACCAAGAACTTGGAGCTTACTGATTAGTTTTGAGAGGATGATGGTGTTAAATGCCAAGCTGTAGTCAATAAAGAGCATCTTTGCTGTCCAGATGTTCCAGGGTTGTGTGAAGAGCCAACGAGATGGCATCTGCTGTTGCTTCAGTAGGTGAATTGGAGTGGATCCAAGTCGCCACTCAGACAGGAGCTGATATGTTTCAACACCAGCCTCCCAAAACACCGCATCACTGTGGATGTAAGTGCCACTGGGTGATAGTCATTTAAACAGGTCACCACTCCTCTTGGGCACCGGTACAAGCGAAGCAGGAGGGTACCACACACTGCCGGAGTGAGAGGTTGAAGATATCCGTGAACACACCAGCCGGTTGGTCAGCACAGGTCTTCAATACTCGGCCAGGTACTCTGTCCAGATTGGATGCTTTCCCTGGATTCACTCTCTTGAAGGCAGCCCGCAAGTCATCTTCAGATACTGAGACCAAAGGATCATCGGGAGACACGGAGGTGCACGATGGTTCCTCCCTGTTCTGGTGATCAAAGCCATTGAGCTCATCTGCAAACGAAGCTCTGCTGTCCCCTGTGACACAAGACTTAACCTTGTCATGGCATTCAGTCCCTGCCACAGCTGTAGAGCATCCCATTTTTACTGATGGATCAAAAAATAATATAACAGGGAATGTAGGTGTGGCTGTTTCTGTGCCTGGATTACAGGTAACAGTAAAGAGAAACAATTTATTCTTCATTTATCAATATATTCAGCAGAATTGGTTGCCATCATTGTGGTTACAGTGGGTGGAGGAGATTTGTCCTTGCAAAGTTGTAATCTGTTCAGATTCTGTTTTTGGTTTTGATTAGTTTTAAAACAGGTCATTCTAGCAGGAGGTCAGATTTACTGCTGGAAGCTCTTCAAACTTTATATTTGAAGTATTGGTCTACGTGTCTCTTCTTATGGGTTCCTGCACATCGAGGTGTCGAGGGGAATGAGCGGGTTGATTGTTTGGCCAAAAGAGCTGTTAAAAGTTCATCCGGGGTTATGACCTTCCACTTAGCAATTCAGAAGCTAAGGGATTGGTGGGTCTACGAATTAGGGGATTGTGGCAAGACCTGTGGGATAATGGGCATAAGGGGAGACACCTTTACAGAGTACACAAAACTGTTGGATTGATGGGAGAAGGGGGTAAGACAAGAAGGGGAGGAATTATATTGACTGGACTTAGAATTGGGCAGACTGTGCTTAATTATTGCCTATATTGTGTTGGAAAACATCACTCGGGGGTGTGTAGATTTTGTCATCATTATGAAACAGTTGAATACAATGTGAAGCATATAAGGTTGAAAGCAAACGAATCCAGGCTGCACTTCTATCTTTGGGGATTGGTAGTTTTCATTTAAAAACTAAGTTACGGAAGTGGTTTTAAATTTCATTCACAATATTATCTTCCATTACTCACAATCTATTAGGGCTTTTGGGGGTAATTTCGTTTTCATTTCATAAAGAACTAGCAGGGGTTTTATTCCCAGCTCTCCGCACCACACTCCAGCCCCGCTGGTGGCGGTAACACACCTTTAAGCTGGACTGCCAACTGACAGCAACAGTCAGAAGAAGAAGCGCCTGAACAGAATCATTGTATCGGAGAGAATAAATCATCTCACGGTGTGGCTCAGTTTCTTCCCCGAGGCTCTGTCGGTCTTCCTGTGTCGAACCTTTTGTTTATGTCTCCTGCGTCGAGTTGTGCGCCTGCCGTCCACAGCTTCTGGGTTGAGTCGGTGCAACCAACCTATGTGACAGAGAAGCCTGCTGTTCCATCTGGGTTCAGTCCTCCGAGAGTACACCGTGACAACGTGACTCCACTAACTATGGACCCAGTGGAGGTTCCGAGCTTCTTCAGTCTACGCTCAAGATTTCTTGCAAGGTTCTCAAGGTCAGCGAGAGTTCGTGAGATCTCTCTTGTGATGCTTTGTTTCCAGGTCTCGTGCTAATGCTCCCAAGTCGCAGCACTGCCTCGAGTGTCAGGTCTTCCTTGCATTTTTCAGACCTGCCCCGAGAGTGCACCAGATCTGCCCTGCTTTCTCCAGCCCTGCCCTGAGAGATCTGCCTCGGGGGTATCAGAGCTGTGCTGGGGTTTCCAGCGCTGCCTCAAGCTCCAGATGTGCCATGTTTTTCTGACCTGCCTCGAGAAATCCCCAAGCCATCATGAGCTCTGCAGCTTGCTGAAGAGCATTGAACTTCTAGGGCTGTTGAGCACCTGTATTTACTCATTGCTATCTGAACTAGAGCCGGTGAGCTCTTCTGCTTAATCTTATCAAGTTAATTGAAACTGGCACATGTCCCACATTCTCTGATTTATTTAAAGAGAACTCTCATTCCATTTTGTTGGAGAGGAAATGAATTTTCTTGCCACGTTGCTCCTCCAAGGCTGTGGTGTTATTCCGGTGTCTAACCTCTTGTTCCTGTCCCTCCAGGGGATTCTGCCATTCTTCCACTCCTGGGTCGAGTTGTAAGTCTACCATCTGAAACTCCTGGGTTGAGTCAGTGCCAGTGACCTCCGTGTTAGAGAAAGCCTGCCGTTCCTCTGCACGTGGGTCCAGTCCTCTGAGACACCCCGTGGCACGTTGCTGCACAGCCCAGCTCTAACTTTATTAACCCCCTTTGTTCTGGACTCTCCTGCCAGAGGTTAAAGTTTCTCAAGCTCAGGTCCTTTATAAGTACCTTTATCAAATCACCTCTTAATCTTTCATACCTGAGAAATTGCAATCCTGGCTAATGCAAGCTTTTTGATTGTAGGTGCTAAAAAATTTATGGCAGTCTATAAATCAGTTCCTGGCAGTTTTCCCTTTCTAAGGATCTGTAAATATTTGACAACCACCAGCTCTCTGACTCAATCTTCCTTTCCAGGGATTGTGAAATACTGTGATTGCTTATGTTCCCTTCACGCTCTCCATCCCCTCGCGAGAGCTGAATGCCCAGTCTATTGTGCAGTGTTAACACCTGCGTGTTAAAGCCCGTCCTGGGGAATTCCTTCCAGGTTTGCGCAGCCCCATGCCAGTGTTCCTGGGCTGAGGAATGCCGTCTGCTCTGCACAATTCTCTCCTGGTGCAGGGAACACTGGCCTGCTTGTGAAGAATCCTCTCCCCACAAAGGGACACCAACCAACTCATTGGCTATTCAACTACTTTAAGATCAATTGACAATTGCTATTCTGTCGCAGAGTCTGTAATTTCAGACATAGGACGGTGCACATTTGGAATGAGCTGCCAGGAATAATGGTTGGGGCAGGCACATTTACATTGCTTAAAAGCCATCTAGATAAGTACGTGGATGGTAGAGGTTTAGAGGGTAATGGGCCAATTTCAGGTAGGTGAGACTATCTCAATCAACAGCATGGACAAGATGGACTGAATGGCCTGTTTTTGTGCTCTGAGACGATGACTGCATGCGAAAGCTCTTGTCAAAACACTGGAATGATATTAGTTGTATATTAATATTATAATGCATTAATAATATACTAATTAGCTGTAAAACATAGAAGAGTACAACGCAGGAACCTGTCCTTCAGCCCACAATGTTGTACTGAACTAATTAAGATAATGATGCCCAATTAAACCAATTCCTTCTGCCTGTATATGGTCCACGTCCTTCTATTCTCCACATAGTCATGTGCTTATCCAAGGAACTGTTTAATGCTTATCTGCCCCCACCGCGGCCCCTGGCAGCACATTCCAGGAGCTCACCACTCTGTGTAAAAAAAAAGAACTGTTCATAAGATTGTCTTTAGATCCAGTTTCTCTCCCTCTCACATCTGGGTTCGGGGATTATAAACTTGGTCCCAGCCTCGTTCATTGGCTTTAGCGTAGCACAGCAAGTCGCGCTGCAACCTCACAGCTCCCGAGTTCGACCCGGACTTCGACTGCTGTTCCCCCTAGTGTTCTAACTTCCTCTCAAATCGCAGGTATGTGCTGCTGGCCAGCTAGTTGACTGTTGCAAGTTGGTAGGAGAACTGGGTAGGATTAATGAACGTTTGAGAGAGAATAGTTCAGGGGGTAATAAGTGGACGAATGGACCAGTGGAGACCCGATGGGTCAAATGGCCTTCTTTATGGTGTATGGAAATGTGTCCCCCAGCAGGAATTGTTGTCATGCTAGCAGTCTCTTCTCTCTCATTGCTTTAAGGAAAATGTTAAATGGGTTTATAGTAATTTTAGTTACGAGAACTCTGGGTGGCTGCAGTGGGGAAGGATGAACAAATCCTCCTCTGGAAGAATCCAGAGTCGATGCCTCCAGAAGACACGGTACATCATTAAAGACCCCTCACACCCTCTCCATGAACTGTTTGTTCTTCTGCCGTCAGGTAAACGTTACAGGAGCATCAAAACTAAAACCACAAGGCTACTAAACAGCTTCCTCCCACAGGCAGTCAGACTGTTAAATAGCTGCTCTACCTGACTCTGCTTTGGACTCTTTTAACTTGCACTGGACACTTATAACTTGTTTTTAACTGACATGTGGCTGTTGTGTTTTACTATTTATTGTTATGTTTATTATTTAGTGTTGCGTTTGTTACGTTATGATTGCGCTGCTCCTGGGAAACGCTGTCTCATTCTGCCCTGCAGAGCTGATGTAATGACAATAAAGTTTTTGAATCTTGAATCTTGAAATGGCATTCAGTGACAAGAAAAGTTACAAAACAAAGACAGGCTGATTGGTTAATCGTCCTAACTATATACCCAGTTACCTCCTAACCTTCAATAAACCATGCAATCTGCTAGACCAACCTTAGAGTTACATTCCACAGTCTCACAACCCTTTCTGCTAAGAAGAAACTTTCTCCCAATGAATTTTATGTTTACCGTCATGTTGTCTTATTTCAGACTCCTCAATCATAGAAAAAAATAGACAATAGGTGCAGAAGTAGACCATTCGGCCCTTCGAGCCTGCACCGCCATTTTGAGATCATGGCTGATCATCTACTATCAATACCCGGTTCCTGCCTTGTCCCCATATCCCTTGATTCCCCTATCCATAAGGTACCTATCTAGCTCCTTCTTGAAAGCAGTTTGTCTTCAATCAAATTATAATTTAAAATTTTCTATAAATCATTCTTTAGCCCCTGAATTTAGCCAATGTTTGAAGTTGCCCCAAGCATTTATATTCCCCCATTCAGCAACCTTGCAAATGATTGCATTTTTCTTTGTTCAGCATGTTTCCTGACTGAAATCAGCAGCTATGGAGATTTAGTACATACAGAATGTATCGTATACCACCCTTGTCTGCAACTCATCTACTTTATGTCTCACTGTATTCTTTGCCAGTGATCTACACTATCCACAACACCCCCAATCTTTGTAAACTCTGTAAACTTTCTAACCCACCCATCTACATTATCATCCAACCTTACTATAAAACCTGCTGATAAGGGGGGTGCTGCTGTAGTCTGGCGTACTGACACACCTACACTCTGTCCGCTAGAGAAAGCAGGATCTCCCAGTGGCCACACCTCTTAATTAGACATCCCATTCCCCATTCCCATTCTGATATGTCAATCCATGGCCTCCTCTACTGTCAAGATGAAGCCACACTCAGGTTGGAGGAACAACACCTTATATTCCATCTAGGTAGCCTCCAACCTGATGGCATGAACATTGATTTCTCTAACTTCTGTTAATGCCCCTTCTCCCCTTCTTACCCCATCCCTTATTTATTTATTTATTTATTTGTTTGTTTGTTTGTTTGTTTGTTTGTTTGTTTGTTTGTTTATTATTCCCCCTCCTTTTTTCATCTCTCTCTCTGCCCCTCTCACTATCACTCTTTGCCTGCTCTCCATCTCCCTCTGGTGCTCCCCTCCCCATTTCTTTCTCCCTAGGCCTCTTGTCCCATGATCCTTTCCCTTCTCCAGCTTTGTATCCCTTTTGCCATCAACTTTCCAGCTCTCAGCTTCATCCCTCCCCCTCCTGCCTTCTCCTATCATTTCGGATTTCCCCCTCCCACTTTCAAATCTCTTACCATCTCTTCTTTCAGTTAGTCCTGATGAAGGGTCTCAGCCAGAAACGTCAACTGTGCGTCTTCCTTTAGATGCTGCCTGGCCTGCTGCGTTCCACCAGCATTTTGTGTGTGTTGCTTACATTTTTGTCCAGGTCATTTATATACATAATGAAGAGCAGAGGTCTCAGTATAGTGGAACACCACTAATCTCAGACCTCCAGCTGGACCTCCCGGCAATCACCACACTCTGTCTTCTATGGGCAAGCCAGTTCTGAATCCAAAAGGCCAATTCACATTGATCCTATACATCATCATCTTAATCTCCATCTATACATCTTAATCTTCTGGGTCAGCCTCCCATGAGGGACCTTGTCAAACCCCTTACTAAATTCCACTTAGACAACTTCCACAGCTCTACCTCCATCAGTCACCCTCGACACCTCGTCAAAAAACACAAATAAATTGGTAAGATATGACTTGCAGAGCACAAAGCCAAGTGGCTCTCCCCAGTTAGGCCATGATTTCCCAAATGTTCATAAATCCTATCCCTAAGAATTCTCTCCAGTAACTTCCCTATCACTGATGTGAGACTCATCAGTCTATAGTTTCCAGGATTATCCCTCTTTCCCTTCTTGAATAATGGAACTATTTGCCATTCCTCTTGGACCTCGCTTGTAGCTAGAGTGAACATGAAGATATGGGTCAAGGCCCAAGCAATCTCTTCATTTGCCTCTTTGAATAATCTGAGATTTATTCCATCATACTCTGCGGACTTATCCACCTTAATGCTCCTGAAGAGATCCAGACACTACCTCCTCCTTTACTTTGAAATACCCCAGCATATTAATACGCACGGCACTGATCCCTATGTCCTCAATGTCTTTTCCTTGGTAAATACAGATGTAAAGTACTCATTAAGGACCTTACCCACATTCTTCATATCTAAGCAAATATTGCTCTCTTTGTCCTTGAGTGGTCCTACCCTCTCCCTAGTTATCCTCTTGCTTTTGATGTATGTATAGAATGCCTTTAATCCTTCTTGCCAAGAATTTTCATGGCCCCTCTTAGCTTTCTTAATTCCTTCTGGAGTTCTTTTCTGGATTCTTTATGATCCTCCAGGATTCTAGCTTCCTAAGCCAAACTAGTTTAAACCCTCCTGAGTGACACGAGCGAACCTCCTGGCCAGGATATTGGTCCCCCTCCAGTTTAGGTGCAACCCGTCCATCTTGTACAGATCACATCTGCCCGAGAAGACGTCTAATGATCCAAAAACCTGAAACCCTTCCCCTTGCACCTGTTCCTCAGCCACACGTACAGCTGTACTATCATCCTATTCCTGCCTGTCTAGCATGTGGCACTGGGAGTAATCCAGAGATTACCACCATGGGGTTCTGTTCTTCATAACTGCCTATACTTTCTGCACAGAACCTCTTCCTCCTTGCTTGTCATTGGTGCTAATGGGCACCACGACTGCTGGCTGCTCACACTCCCTCTTGAGAATATTTTGTAGCTGCTCAGAGACATCCTGGATCCTAGCACCTGGGAGGAAACACACCATCCTGGTATCCCTTTCACAGCCATGGAAACTCCTGTATGCCTCCTTAACTATCAAATCATCCTGTCACTATCTCTCTGCCTGACTTTACCCTTCAATGCTAAGCTTCAGAGCTGGTCACAGTGTCACTGGCCTGACTGCTACTGCTGTGCTTGATAGGTCATCTCCCCCCAACGGTACTCAAAGGTACTCATACTTGTTGCTGAGGGGAATTTAGGGCAAATTATAATATTTCAAAGTTATCCGAACCATAGCTAGAGGAGAAAGTAACACCTTCTCCGCTCTGGGAAGGGTGTGCTAGCAAAGACTAACGGGCACAGAAAGCAAAAGAACATGATACCTCAACCATTTGTGCATTGGGAAGGATTTTCTATTTCTGGGGCAGAAAATTGTCAAGTCATTGTATCTAATGAATCATTAATACCTCCTAAGAGACATTGTGTGCGTAAAGATATCTTAAGGGACTCCCATGTCTGATAGCCAGCACTCTCAATGACCTGGTAGTTCTCCTAGTTATCTGCTCTAAATACAGAGACACACACATGAAAAAAATAACATAAAGGAATGCGAGCAAATGTCTCTATTAAGTGAAACATCTTCACAACGTCTTCATAACTGATTCATTCAATCCAAAACTGTACTTTCAAGATACAGCACTGTAATTGGCCTTTCCAGCTCAACTACACCCATGTGACTAATTAACCAACTGACTTGTATGTCTTTGGAATGTGGGCGGAAATCAGGGCACCAGGAGGAAACCCATGCCTATTGTGTCATCCATGTTCCTTCCTCAAACCTATTATTTCTACAGAAATTTCCCTGTTATATCTTTTTATTCATCGTGCAAACTGCATATGTTTCTTATTGTTGGTGCCACTCCCAGCAGTGATCTTAAAAAGTGCAGAGATCGACTGCATTCTCTCTCTAAGCTATTCAGCCGAATCACGGACCATCCCTCGTCCTCTCTCCGCCTCTCCAGACGTCAACAGAAATGACTGTCTGTGGACATAGCAGACGGGAGTGCTTTTCCTGGAGCCCGTCCTTGGTGAAAGGTCCATTTGTCAGGATGGCTGTACTGAGTCGTTCTGACACACTGCCAGAGGAAAACTTGACATTTTTCACACATTGGTAGAATGTATTAGCAAATACTTAGCTGTCCTGGAAATGATTCAGATTATTTTCCAGTTTGTTCTATCACACAAGTGTGAAGATCTGAAAGAACACACCAGTGGATTAACAACACAAGAGCAATATAAAGCAGTAGGAAAATATAGCTTTCGCTCTTTGAGTTTCGATAAACATCATCTGCATTAAAATGGGGAAGCATTGCTATGTTATACTGGATACAAATCAGTTATTTTCTCTGAAACGCTTCATGCGAGAGGAATGCTAAATAATTCTGTACAGAGTATCACATTTTTCATAACCCCATTCACACTTGGGGTCCTGTTGGCTGTAATGGATAATGGAATTTACGCTCTGTTAGTGATCGCACAAGTGTTGTTATGACCGGGGGCATTTCTTTGAGAGGTTCCATTTAATTGAACACCTCACCCTGGCTTTATGGGCAAATCAGTGTCACTGATCCACAGCTCTTTGAAATTTCCACCACCATTTGTTTCAATTGCCAGCTCTTTCTTGTTGTTTTTGTTGACAGCAATACTCTCACTTATGGAATATGCTATGAGGTAGAGGATCAGACATAATTGAACAGAAGAGTCAATTATCCACTCCTGGCAAGACTATTATTAAGGATGAGGGCTTCAGGGTACTTGGAGACTAATGATAAAAATGTCAAAGCCGGCATGGGAAATCTTACCTGACAAATCTGTTAAAGTTCTTCGAGGAAGTAACAGACAAAGGAGAGCAGTGGACGTCATTTACTTGGATCTTCAGAAGGCATTTGATAAGACACCACACATGAGGTACATAATAAGATAAAACCCTGTGGCGTTATAGAAAAGATACTGGCATGGATAGCGGAATGGCTGACTGACAGGAGGGATAAAGCAGCCTGTTCCGGCTGGCTGCCAGTGGCTAGTGGTGTTCCTTAAGGTCAGTATTGGGACCACTGCTTTTCACATTGTTTGTCAATGACTTAGACAATGGAATTGTTGGCCTTGTGGCAAATTTTGCGGATGAATAGAAGTTAGGTGGAGGGGTAGGTAGTGCCGTAGAAGCAATGCGATTGCAGCGGGACTTAGACGAATTGGAAGTATGGGCAAAAAAGTGGCAGATGGAACACAGTGTTGGGAAATGTATGATAATGCACTTTGGTAAACGGAACAATAGTGCAGACTATTATCTAAGTGGGGAGAAGGTTCAAACATCAGAGGTACAGAGGGACTTGGGTGTCCTGGAGCAAGACTCCCAGAAGATTAATTTACACTTTGAGTCTGTGGTAAAGACAACAAATGCAATGTTGGCATTTCTTTCAAGGGGAATAGAATATAAAAGCAAGGAGATAATGCTGAGCCTTTATAAGACACTATTCAGACTGCACTTGGAGTATTGTCAACAGTTTTGGGCCCCATATCTCAGAAAGGATGTTTTGTCATTGGAGAGAGTCTGGAGGAAATTCATGAGGATGATTCTGGGAATGAAGGAATGAGGAGCGTTGCCATCTTTGGGTTTGTACCCACAGGGGTTTAGAAGAATGCAGGGGGATCTCATTAAAACCCACCGAATGTTGAAAGGACTAGATAGGGTGGATGTGGAGAGTATGTTTCCTATGGTGGGGGTGTCCAGAACTAGAAGACACAACCTCAAAATTGAGGGGTGACCCTTTAGAAGAGAGGTAAGGAGGAATATTTTAGCCAGAGGGTAGTAAGTTGATGGAATGCTCTGCCACAGGCTGCGGTGGAGACCAAGGCCGTGGGTATATTTAAGAGAGAAGTTGATCATTTCCTGATTAGTCACAGCATCAATGGATATAGTGAGAAGGTAGGTATATGGGGTTGTGTGGGATCCGGGATCAGCCATGGTGGAATGGCAGAGATTTCTGTGTTTCTGTCCTGTTTTTGCAACTGCCTCAGCTGTAGTCTTCCGATGGGAGAACCTTAAACATGATCTTTGGAGATTCACCCACTATCAGTTGTACAAACATGACCCAGCCATTGCAGTTGGCATTGACTTAGAACCACATACATCTGAGTAGCTGAATAAACGTAATACCTACGAACGTACAGCACCTGGGCAGGTTGTTGACTTTCTGTGAGTTTTATGTCATCCTTTTCTGTTAAGCAGCATGCTAACCATACAGGCTTTACTTGCCTCTACTATCGTATCAAATAATTCCTTTTTACTGTTTCAGATCCCTTTGTTATAGCAGGGTGTTGGCTTTCTGACGCTGATTGATTCGTTGACTTATCTATTGATTGATTGATTGCGATATGGTACGGAATAAGCCCTTCCAGTCCTTGAGCCATGCCACCTGTCATGGGATAATAAACCTAGCAACCGGTATGTCTTTGACTGTGGGAGCTCCTAGAGGAAACCCTGGGGTCATAGGGAGAACATTTAAACTCCTTACAAGCAACGCGGGAATTGATGAATTTGTGGCTAAATTTGCCGATGATACAAAGATATGTGGAGGAGTGGGTAGTGTTGTAGAAACAGAGAGACTTTGATAGTAGGGGAATGGGCAAAGAAGTGGCAAATGAAATACAATGTTGGAAAGTGCATGGTCATGCACATAGGTGGAAGAAATAAACGGGCAGACCTTTATTTAGATGGGGAGTGAATTCAAAATGCAGAGATGCAAAGGGACTTGGGTGTCCTTGTGCAGGATACCCTAAAAGCTAACCTCCAAGTTGAGTAGGTGGTGAAGAAGGCAAATGCAATGTTGGCATTCAATTCTAGAGGTTTAAAATATAAGAACAGGGATGTGATGTGATGTTGAGGCTCTGTAAGGCACTCGTGAGACCAGCTTGGAGTACTGTGTGCAGTTTTGGGCTCCTTATTTTAGAAAGGATATACTGACATTGGAGAGGGTTCAGAGAAGATTCACGAGAATGATTCCCTGAATGAAAGGGTTACCGTATGAGGAACGTCTGGCAGCTCTTGGGTTGTATTCCCTGGAGTTCAGGAGAATGAGGGGGGATCTCATAGAAACATTCCAAATGTTAAAAGGCCTGAACAGATTAGGTATGGCAAAGTTGTTTCCAATGGTAGGGGATTCTAGGACAAGAGGGCACGACTTCAGGATTGAAGGACGTCATTTTAGAACTGAGATGCGGAGAAATTACTTTAGTCAGAGGGTGGTCAATCTGTGGAATTTGTTGCCACGAGCAGCTGTGGAGGTCAAGTTACTGGGTGTATTAAAGGCAGAGATAGGTTTTTGATTAGCCAGGGCATCAAAGGGTATGGGGAGAAGGCAGAGGAGTAGGGATGACTGGAAGAATTGAATCAGCCCATGATTGAATGGAGGAGCAGACTCGATGGGCCGAATGGCCTACTTCCGCTCCTATATCTTATAGTCTTAATCTTATGTTTGCTTCAAGCCTACTGTTGGCCCACAGTTGCTGCATGCCAGTGAGAACTCATGGTGCAGTGATGATAGGTGAATTGTTATGTAGACCAATGATTGTGTCCTCTGCATAATGCACTTTTATGTTGAGGGTGCAGTGAAGATTCAGCTTTCTATTCGATTGTACATGGAGATCAGAGAATCATTAGTCCTTTGGCTCACTGTTTATAGTGTGCTGCACTGTGCTGATGCTGTAAAAGCTAATTTTCATGACATTTGTCCAATGAGTATGTATGACTGCAACAATAAACTTGAACATTAAGTCCACACTAACCATCAAGAAACCATTATCGTTAACCCTATCCTAATCCCATTGCTATTCTTCCCAGTTTACCATCAGTGCCCAGATTTCACCACTCACCTACACACAACGGGCCATTTGTAGAGGTCAATTAACCTTCCAGCCCACAAGCCTTCAAGATGTGGAAGAAACTGGGGGAAACTCACTCAATTGGAGGGAATTGAGGGGCAAATACCACACAAACGAGACCCGAGGTTAGGGTGGAGCACAGATCATAATCAGATTTGGAGTTTTAAAAATTATTGATATATGTCATAAAATTTGTTGAATTTTAGACAGTAGTACAGTTCAAGACATAAAAATGAAATTATGTGAAGGAGGAATAGTGAGGTCAGATTCATGGGCTCACGGACCGTTCAGAAATCTGATAGCAGAGGGGAGAAAGCTGGCCCAAAAGCATTGAGAGTGGGTCTTCAGGCTCCTGTACCTCCTCACTGATGATAGGAATGAGAAGAGGGTATGCTCCATATGGTGAGGTTTTTTAATGATGGATGCCCATTTCTTGAGGTACCACATTTTGAAGATGTCCTTTATAGGAGGGAGAGTTCAAAAGGTACATTTAATGTCAGAGAAATGTATACAATATGCATCCTGAAACTCTGTTTCTTCACAAATATCCACGAAAACAGAGGAGTGCCCCAAAGAATGAATGACAGTTAAAATGTTAGAACCCCAAAGCCCTCCCCAGCTCCCCCTCTCATGAACACACACCTGCAAGGCCACGATCACCCCAGCTCCCCTCCACCAGCAAAAAAGCATCGGTTCTCCCCCCACCGAGCACTCAAGCTTGCAGCAAAGCATCAATAAAGACACAGACTTGCAGTACCCCAAAGACTACTCGCTCACCCGGTAATTCAACATACCACAGGCTCTCTCTCTAATAAGGGAAAAAGAGCTGTCCCCATTTCATAGCGAGAGGACAGACATAACAAACTGATTTATGATGTTAAAAGTCTGTTGTGTTGCTTTTTCCGAGCTCGGGTCTCTGGGCACGCAGCCAGCAGCTAACCCGCTGCTTCCGATGTTCCATGTTCTCCCGCAATGCCTCAGTCAGGGACACTGGCCCTGAATCAGCCTGCCTCCAGAGCAACGGAAATCTGGCACTCTGAAGACGCGGTAGTTTTCCAGGCTGCGCCCTTGGCATATCGAAAAGCGGATGGTCTTGAGGCCCTGAGAGTGGGTCCCATTTCCACAGAGAACCAAAGTCAGAGTGTAACTCCAGGTCAGGGTCTCCAAAAGAACCTCGAAAAAGAGATATCAAAGACAGAAATAGAGCTGTTTCCGAAGATGCAAGCAAAATGGGGCGCCGTTTAACGCCATCTTGACTTTGCTCCACCCTCCGAGTTGATCAACATGTGGCCATGATGGAGCTGGCAGAATCTACGACCCACTGCACATCCTTTGATCCTGTACATTGGAGCTTCCATACCGGGCAGATTGCCGAATATCACCTCTGTCCGTAGCAACGTGCGGAGAATGGGGCATTACCATGGACCCTCATGGGGTGAAATGGGGTTGCGATCTCAGTCCCATGTTGGTTGGTACAATGCGCTCAGCCGTGGGGAATGGGGCGGGGGTGCTCAGATACATGTAGGAGAATTAGGGTGGAGTTACTGATACATAACAGAGAATAGTTACAAGGAAATAAGTGGATGAATGAAACTGATAAGGATGCTCTGAGGGTGTGCATAGACTTGAAGGCCTGAAAGGCTAAATTCTATATCATGAATAGTAAAATTTGAGAGCAATAAATGGAGTGGTGTGGTAGCACAGTGGCTAGCATAAAGGCACTACAGCA